>NW_024081195.1:0-220674 GCF_003009895.1 Hyaena hyaena
AAAAAAAAAAAGAAATCTGGACTATATATTAATGATGTGGTTATCTTAAAAATGATATTTCTAAGACTTGTGCAGTAAGGTAGTATAATCATTTCAGCAAAGGTAACTTTAACACTTTAGTCTCTAGGTTGTTACCTTGAATTTTAAGCAATTACCTTGAATTTTAAGTGGGAGAAAGGTAATTTATAGGAAATCCAACTCTGATTTCTGGAGAAAGACTTGTTTCGGAATATATGAGGATATGCATCTAAGAAATCATACTTTAATTATTTTAATTGTGAAAAACTTAAAGATAGCGAGAAGTACAAGAAAATGATACGACAGTGAAACTCATCTACCCATTACCCAGGTTCAGCACATTTTAACATTTTGCCATATTTCTTCAGACCTTTTCCTTAAAGAAATCAGTAAAGATGGATTTTCAAAGCCCCTTCCCTCACTTCTTAAGTGAGTGTATCTTGAAGTTGGTATCTTTCCCAACATACATTTTTATACTTATAATACATATGCATGTATCTCTAAGTAATATACAGTAATGTTTTGTGTGATAAAAATTTACATAAGTGGTGTCGTAGAGTGTATACTTTGTCGTGCTTTTTTTATTACATTTTTTGAGCTTATATATGTAAATCTAACTTATTTATTTTCACTGATATATTATGTTCCAAGGCATGACTGTGCCATAATTTTATTTATTTATTCTTATTGATAAACTTTAAGATTGTTTCTGGATTTTCAGCATTACAAACAAAGCTGTTGACGAATGTCTTTGTACATGTTTCCTCGTGTATATATGCAAGCATTTCCGAAGTGTGTATGTGTCAAATTGGAATTGCTGGATCACGGGGTATACACACGTTTAACTTGATAGGTATTTAACTTGGCACTTTGGGTTTAGAGATGTCAGACAATAAGGCTCTGAAGTCAGACCATCTGGATTTAAGTCCGTCTTACTGTGGACCAACTGAGTAATATTGAACAAAAAATTAAATCCATTTCCTCATCTGTAAAATGGGGCTGATCCTAGAACCTACCACATAGCAAATAGTGAGGATTACCTGAGGACTGAGCACACAAAGTGCCCAGGATTAACGGCTGGGTCTGTCCTCCTCTGGACGGAGGTATTAAGAGCATGAAATGGCACTTCTGGCTGTGCCTGCTATAGTGTCGTGAATGCCTGTTAGATACACAGAAGTGAAACAGAAAATCCAGTGTAGAGTCAGGTATGTTTACATACTGCTGAGAGTGCTTGAAGAGTGAGTTCCAAATACCAAAGAAATTTCGTAAAGCAATGAAAACCTTACACCGCTCTTACAACTTCCGTTAGGTTAAATTATAAGCAAGTTTCTATTACTACCATTCACTTGGACTGTGTTCTTGTCAAACTGCTTTTCATCGCTGTGCCGACAAAATGTACTTTGCTCTGCTATTGTGGGGAAACGGGGAAAATCCAACCTTCTGGAGATTTTGACTTGTGAAACTCGATACTAAAGTTTGTTCTTTACAATATTCCAGATAGGTCATTCTGCTTGAATTTTCTAATTTGTCAAGCTTCCCGTATGGTTAATAGCTTTAAAAAAAAAAAAAAAAAAAAAGCAAATGTAGAATGTTGTACTTTGCCAATGCATGAAAATGAGGGAAATGCTTGAACAGGCTGTGGACCTACCTGCAGATTTCTAGGTTTCTGTGAGGCCTCACAGAAGCCCCGAAATCTGCTTTTTATAGCATGTCACTTGGTGTGTTCTCATGATGTGATTGACAGGCTCCTTGTTTCCTCTTTGAAGGCCCAAGAGGTTCCTTGGATTATTTTAGAGTGTCCTGTCATGGCACCAATTCTTATGTTGAGATTTAAATAGAATCTCCTCATGCCTTAAAGGTGCATTAGTTTGCATTGCTTTTATTGCTTTTCAAGTGTTTTTGGAAATATTTAAGGGTCCTTCTAAAAACTGGATTTCCTGGAGTGCATTTGCTTTTGGGGGAAATTCTAAGGATAAGACTTTCCAAAAGCCCAAAAGTCAACCAAAAGGTCCTGATTAAAGCAAATTACTTAATTAAAAAAAAAAAAAAAACATCTGGATATAAGAGAAAACCCCATCGTATCCCTGTATTCCTTATAATAAATCAGACCTGTGTGTGTTTTTAACAAAAACGAGGGTGTGCTCCCCCCCCCTTCATTCTCTGTTTCTTTTGATCATTGATCTGGGTGACCCCACGCTCAGGGTTTTTTTTCTTCATTTGACATGGACAGATTTTTGAAGTACAGCTCTCCTTTGGGAACCCCGGGCAGTTCCACTTGACTAACCTGTGATCTAATGAGCAGTAATGCATGGTTACAGTGGCCATTTTGTGTGCTTTGAGGAGGATGGCTAGACAGAGTGGGAGAAAGGCGAGGTCTGCAGAGAAAAAGAGAGGCAGGGTGATCGAACAGTGTGAAAAAGACTTGTTAGCCCACATTAGTTTGCCTGATTAACTTCACAACAGGTCAGGAAAGGCCAACAGCAGGGTTGTCGTTAAATTGCAAAGTTGAAAATCCTGGTTATTAGAAAGCTTTGAGATCTCAGAGTTATTAATTCCAAAGTTGGTTTTAACTCACCTTGGAGTTGCAGCAAACAGGGTAGTGTCCAACTTTTCTTTGGTCTTCTATGTATTTATGAAATCATCATGTGATCTTTTTTTTCCCCCTCCAATTCTGCAAATTTTAAACATCCTGTCATGTTTGGGCCATTCTACGATGAGTTTTGATGTGAGAGGGAAGCCAAACACTGAGCAAATCACTGCACTTTTTTATGCTTAATGTTTCCTCTTAATGAGGTGCCCATGCTTTCCATTTACAAATATTGCAAAAGTGCATTTGTGAATTTCTATCCTAATAATCGGAGGAAGCTCTTAAGTTTGTCCCTGTATATCTATTCTGTTGTACTCTGGTGTGTGTGTGTGTGTGTGTGTGTCCACGCACGCGTGCACACATGCTCGTAGGTTGTCCCCGTAGAGTACAGTCAGGGTAACTGAGATAACCAGATGAGATTTCAACATCCTTCTTTCTCCATCTTAAGTTTAAACCAGTATATTTTACAGCTCACTGTTGTTTATGCCTTTTACATGAAAGCGAATAGGTGACCTACCAAAAAATGTTCAAGTTCCTGGAACATGTCATTTTACTGGAGGCTAAAAATGATTTTCTTGAATTTATAATCTTTTTTCCTTCACATTCAAAAGTCTATATATTACACAAAAAAATGTATAGTTATTGATAACACTGCCTTTGTTTGACCATCACTTCTGTAAGACTTGCCAATAAAAGCCATCTCTCTGTGGGATTAAAGAATAGTTGATACTGTCAACTTTTTTATTTCATATATATGTCTGTGTGTGTATACACACACACACACACACACACACACACACAGAATTTTTAATTTAAAGCCTGTGTTTGAGATCCAAATGGAAGTCTATACAAACGGCGGACAGTGGCTCAGGCCCCATAATTGCTTCTTGCATTAGGGCATAGAATATATGTAGACTTCCCCCTCTTTGTGCTGTCAGAGTGCCCAGAAGGTGGACTAGCCTATGCTTACGGTCCTAGTTCAGGTGCTTTGGCTGTGCTAAGGAGAATTGCTCAATAGAAAAGAAAGGTATGTTAGACAGACTAAATTAAATAAAGCCTTACACAATGACCTTATATGAAGACTTATCTGTAGAAACTCCTTTCATTTTAGATATGCTTGCCTATCTGCAAATTGGCAAAAGGAAGTTTCCCAAAGAAGAAAGATACCCTGGTTCAGAATTTTAGGTGTATCTTAGTGTTTTTTGAATTTGATTAGTTATCTAATGAAACAGCTGTTCATTGTTGCAACCAATATTTTTTGGCACACTTGCTCTGTGCCCAAATACTGTATGCGGAGATGCAAAGATGGATAACATATGGTCCCTTTCCTCAAGTCACCTACATATAACAAATAATCACAATATATTATGATATGAGCCAATAAAAATATGTAAAGAGTACTATGGGAACACAGGAGAGGCTCAAATTAATATGAACTAACACGTGCAATGTACAGTGTTTCACCTACATTTATATCTGGTAATTCTCGATTGCCCTGGGTAACATGGTAATACTTTCTGAAATACTTCCATGAAATAATAAAATACCCAAGATTCAACTAGTAACCTGAATCCATGTCTTTGGATCTCAACTCATTTGCTCTTTTCACTATACCCCAACAAGCTCTTGTTACTGAATTAAAAAAAAAAAAAACATGATTTTAAAAAAAATAAAACTTAATTTTTTTTTTCTTGAAGCCTTAAGTTCTTCTTGTGAATGTTTTTTGCTACTTGGACAAGCCCCAGCTGCCAGGTTGCAGATGAGCCCTTTTTACAAATGAGCTCAATCAAAATGAGAATAATATATTGAAGAAACTAAGCCAAGTATGTTTTTATATATTTGTGAAACACAATGACCCTTATATTCCAGTACTGGGGGAGAAATCTGCTGATTTGGGCTTAACGTACTGCCCAGTTCATCTTCATTTTTAGAAGTAACACAAGACTGAATTAGAGAACTGAGGACACCAAAGCAATTTCTGCAAACACCCAACGTCTTCCCTAAGTTTTCCTGGCTATAACCCACCTCCAGCAGCTTTTAGGCTCCATTCATGTGTTTCTATTCATCAGTTTTAGAAATAAGAGACCAGAAGAGAAGATACAAAAGAGTCTTTGGAAGCAGAGGGAACAAGTTAAGAAAAAGAGGGAGATCTAAAAATTTTCTAAATGTAGCCTTTTGTGTGCTAGAATGGGAAATACCCATCACGGAGTTAAAAAAGGTACCTATGCCAGGGGTGCCTGGGTGGCTTGGTTGGTTAAGTGACCAACTCTTGATTCCAGCTCAGGTCATGATCTCACAGTTCATGAGTTTGAGCCCCACTTTAGGCTCTGGGCTGACCATGCAGAGCCTGCCTGGTATTCTCTCTCTCTGCCCCTCCCCATTCCCACTCATGCATGGTCTCTCAAAATAAATAAACTTTCTAAGAAAAAGCGCACTCATGTACACTCTCTCTTAAACTTTTTTTTTAAAAGGTACCTTTGCATTAGATACTAGTTTGGTACATCTTATTAAATACTCCTGCCACTCAGGTAACATGTGATGGAGGAAAGTCACACTGGGATTTTAGATCATCTCCTTTGACTTCAAAGTGGCAGTGGATTCCTTAAATGCTCCTTATCTATAAAATGCTGCAGGCTCACTGAAGGATAGAACACATTAGAAAATAATCTCTTAGCTCTCAGAAGAATTCGGAGTCTTGATTTATGCCACTGTTATTTTCTTTGCATAATATAAGGCAAAGAAATATCCCAGAAATAGCTGATGCTCTTGTCAAGAGAGCTGCTGATCTACCTTTTACCGAGTTAGGAAATATTCACTGGGGAAAGGGATCTGTTTTTCAATATTTGTAGGTGCCTAGTATAGCTTATCAAACATAGTAGGTGCTCGGTAATTATTGTCAGATAAAGAGTTCCATGCCTGTGTGGGGCCAGGCAGTGCACTGTGTAGTTACTGATGTGGACCAAGTCCCTGACTTTGTGCAATGATCCAAGTGGGCAGTTTTCAAAACTGTTTTCTTCATAATGCGGTAATAGTAACTTATAAAGATGGACAAATTAGAAGAGTTAAATAAAAAGTAATGTAGAGGCACCTGGGTGGCTCAGTTAGCTAGGCATCTGACTTCAGCTCAGGTCATGACCTCGCAGTTCGGGAGTTCAAGCCCTGCTGACAGCTCAGAGCCTGGAGCCTGCTTCAGATTCTGTGTCTTCCTCTCTCTCTGCCCCTCCCCTGCTCACACTGTGTTTCTCTCAATAATAAATATTAAAAAAAAATTAATGTAGCATTTCTAAAAATGCTTCACAGTTTTTATGAGGATATTAAGAGAAAATGAGAAGTTATTTAAAATATCTAGCTAAATCATGTACCCCATTACCTTTTGTGTTACTGTTATTTGTTGGGAATTTTCATGTTTTGCTCCTGAACTAAAAATCTTTAATATTGTCCTATTAAAACACAATTTAGGTATTTCTGCCATGATTCTCTAGAATTATTTTTTTCTCTACACTTTCAGGAATGGAAGTGCATTTAACATATTGGAGACATGTGGCAATTTCTAAGGAGCTCTAAATAAAAGCCTTCGAAACTGGTCATGGTAGAACTCAGAAATTTGGTGAACATCAGGATTAACTGGTATGACATTTGCTAAGGCAGGTGGTAAATGTCAAAAATGTATCTGCTAGCCCTGTATAGCATATATGCATCAAGTCTTGAGACCCATTGTGTCTCTGGGGTAATCATCTGAAATGCCTTTCATCTGTTTCACTAATTGGTACATAGACTAAACCCTGCTTAGAAACCTTCACATTGAGACCACACTGAAAACACATCTGCATTTAAAGATAGATTTTTTAGGGAAAAAAAAGTGTATATATATGTATCCATATAAACTGGTATTTAAAACAATCTGTTTTTATAGCAGACCCTTGATATCCATCAAGGTATATTCTAAACCTCCCTTCTGGAGCAGTCCCTTAAATATTGTATAATATTGATACGTAAGAGAGGAAAGAGTTAAACCATTTTTGTACATTTTTCAGAAATTATTTCCATAATTAATATTTCAGAAGAGGTCTGACAACCCAAATCAGTCCCTTAATGGAGAGTATAGGTGTAAGAAGCATTATTGCGCAGAGACCTTTACACACACCTTCTGCCTTTGGGTTATGAGAATCTGCATATCCACTAAAGTAAATGCTAGCTTTTGATTAGGGATAGATAGCAATCAGAGTTGCTCAACTTGTGCCAAAGGGTGTGGAGAGAGTCAGAGGGCCCTCCTGCAGCATCCTTACCCCCGGGGCCAAATGCTGCCCGCAAGTCTTTTTAGTTTGTGTTAAGTCAGGTTTGGGGTGCTGATTTCTCAGAGTGAGCCCATCAGGATCCGGAGAACATCCTGGCCCAGGCATTTGGCCCAATGCCAGGATGTCTTTCATGTTTGAGTTGAGCTCTGGAGCACGTACCTTAGAACAGAGTAAACGCCTTAGACAAGACTTCTGTGAGCGTTCTGCGTTCAACAATAGGCACTATTCTCCATGATTACCAAGAATTCAATTACATGTCCTTTTCAACACTAAAGGGCTGCATCTTTAACATCAAAGCATGGCTTTGTGTTTGTCCATCACTCATCCTTTATGAATACTTCCTTTATGTCTGCATTTAAATGTGCCTATAAAATGTATGTATGTGTATGGGATATAATTATGAAGCAGTTAGACTTTTAAAAAAATCCCTCAATGTGTATGAATACTGTCTCCTTCTAAGCACAGACTTTTAAAATTTATGACCTACTATGTTGCGGGAAAAAGTGATAAAAGCTGAAATGGTGTAATTTGGATCTATTTTTCTACTTAAAATATATCTGGATCTCAAGACTTGTGCCATTATAAGATAAGATTATAATTCTTTTATGCTGAAGATCATCTGGATTGGGGTTATAACTGAGACCTGGTCAAAGATCTCTCTGGAAGCCAGCACAGTAAGGGAGAGGAAAGCTTGCTGATACCTTAGTGACCTTAGGACTAGAGGACAGAAGGCATGTGGAAATGAACCCTTTCAGGAATAACGCAAAGACAAAAAGATTGATATTTCCTACATTTAAGACTACCATGAGAGGCTCTGTTATTATTACTGTGTCTTATTTCATATTGACATAGTGCCTCTTTTTCCCATTGAATTAGGCATCTGGCATATGAGACATACGAGAAAACCTTTCTTTTTTTGTATTTGTTTTTTAGTTTTTTTACATCCCACACTTGATCACTTATTTACTTACGAATTTGTGCAAGCATTATCCATGTTTGTTTCATCCATCCATTTGTTCATTTACAATACGTATTTATCGAGCACCTGCTTCCTTAGTTCAAACCAATGAATTTTACTCTTTAAAACCACACGTCTTCATCACTAGAGATATTGACAAGAATGTATGTCAAGGATTCTAAAGCCAAATACCAAAAGAATTCCAAATATGTTTGGGGCATCACTTGGAATAAATACATAGCATAGAGCTTCAAAAGGGGATTGCTTTTGTGTATTTTAGCCCTAAAAGTTCCAGGGTAAACATGTGTTGATCCCATATTCTGGTGTTATTTTTTTAAAGCTTCCTCAGGCTGTCCATTAGCCACATGTAAGTAGCCGGAGGCAGGGGAGAGAGAGGAATGTACGGAAATGTGTCTGACTTGGGATGTCTCGTTTTTCAAAATCCCTGCCAAGGGCTGGCAAGCCCAGAAAGGCAGAGGCTGGCACCGTTCCCTGCCGCTCTCCGCCCTCCATGGCATACCCCATCAGACGCCTGTTCTAGGCGTGACCTAGATTCCCTAGCTGATGCCTGGGTCCAGCCGGGCCTGTTGCTTTTTGTTTGTTTGTTTCCTCATCTCTTCAACTCAAGTCTTGTTTAGCCATTAAGTTCAAGAAATGCTCCAAAGGCCTGTGCCAAAATGTGTCTGCCCTTCTTCTTGGTGGCACATGCCCAACTGTCAGTTGACAGGTGGGCATACCACCTGGGGAACCGTTAACTTCCCACAGCAGATGGAGGTTTACTGGTCCAGGGGAAGGCCCACAACTGGGTTGCTAGAACAGATGCTCTGCAGACAGTCTCTGGATCTCAGTTTTCCTCATCCCCCTCCGGCTCCACCTTCCCTCACTGCATATGTAGATGTGAGTAGAGCTTTGTATCATCACAGATTTCCAAACATAAAATTTCTCTACTATGTCTTAGGTTTGAGTGATCATCTGCAGGCCTTCCAAACTTGAAGAAATAAAGTCTCTAACAACAGAGATGAGAAGAACTCTGGAATCTGAATAGTGACCTTAAAAACATAGGTTACGAAAACATTTATGTCAGCATTTGCCAAAAGGTGGTTTGGCTGGTGTGGGGAGTGTTGACACTTTAATTGGCTTTTTCGCTTCTCGATAGCACAATTTGGATTTAAATCCAGTTATGGTAGATGATCATACGTAAAAGTCATTCTTTCCAGATTTCCAAAGTGTGGAAGAAGAATTTCCTCTGTGGTTTGATACATTTCCTTGTTTTATTGCAAATAATTGAAGAAATGTCAGAGTGGAGTCCTCTGCTTTCCAACCTAGTACTTGAAAACTTTAGAGGAAATTTAATCTAGTTAGACTTGTTTTTCAAATAAGAAAATAATAGTGTTTTCATCCTGCCTTTCAGCCATAAGCCATCTGCATTATGACAAATGACTCATCAATTTTAGTAAAAGGAGTCTACGTATGCTAGCTTATTACAGCCTCTTGCAGATGTGTTGCCTATACGAGTAGACTACCACGGTAGACTTTTTAGGTCAGCATTTGAAGGATTTTATCCTTTACATCTGTCCTTCTTCTTTCCTTCCCTATTGTGCAGTACACGAAAAGTGAAAAACTGCATAGACCATATATATGTAGTTTGAAACAACAGTACAGCGAATCCCAGTGTCCTCACCACCCATGTCAAAGACTGGACCACCCCAGAGCCAGTTTCATTTCTATGCTTTTCATTTGAAGATTATCCCCCTTTCTTCTCTATCTAGAAGTAATCACTGCCTTGAATTTTCTGTTGCGTATTTCCTTGCTTTTTATACCTGGATCATCTATATATAGATCTCTAAATCCATAGTGGTGCCTCTTTTGAACTTTATATAAACTGAGAACCAAACATATTCTTTTGCAATTTTCCATTTTTGTTCAAGATCACCTTCTTGAGGATCATTCGTGCTCATCTCTGAGTATCTCTGAGGCTGTAGTTCATCGCTCTTAATTACTGTGTCCCGTTCCACCATAGATGTATCACCATTTCTCTGCTGCCAATGGACATTTTCCATTGTTATTTCTGTTATTTGGATATTATAAAGACTGCTGCTATAATATCTTTTTTAACATTTATTTATTTTTGAGACAGAGACAGAGCACAAGCTGGGAAGGAGCAGAGAGAGAGAGAGGGAGACACAGAATCTAAAACAGGCTCCAGGCTCTGAGCTGTCAACACAGAGTCCGATGCGGGGCTTGAACCCATGGACTGCAAGATCATAACCTGAGCCGAAGTCAGTCTGACACTTAACATTTCTTTATGTATCTTATGTATGCATTCAACTATTTCACAGTAGTATATACCTAGGAATGTAAAGAGTTATATATTCCAATACATTTTTATTTGGTACTGCCAAGAACTTGTCCAGAGTAAATAAAACTTGCCTTCTGTTCATATCTTTGTCAGTATGTAGAATTATCTGGGTTTTTCCTTTCTGCCAATTTTTGTGCATCATTGGACATTGTCTGATTGTTGCTATTAAATATAAGAAATTTATATTTGTGTGTTGATTTTTATAGCTGGAAAACTTAGTACACTATTCTTATGACTTACCTGTAAATTCTATGGGTTTTCTTCATGTGCTAATTCCATCAGCAAGTAAAAAGTTTTGTATTTTCTGTGTCTTCCATTCCTTTTTGTTATTTGCCTTCACTGAACTTGAGTGTCCAGGACAACTGTAATAGGATTGGTGACAACAAATTTTCTTATCTCCTTCTGGCTTATAAAGAGATGGCTTTAAAACAGTTTTCCTCAGGGTGCCTGGGTGGCTCCATCGGTTAAGTGTCCCACTTCAGCTCAGGTCATGATCTCACTGTTTGGGGGTACGAACCCTGCGTCTGAGCTGTCAGCTCAGAGCCTAGAGCCTGCTTCACATTCTGTGTCTCCCTCTTTGTCTACCCCTCCTCTGCTCATGCTCTGTCTCTCTCAAAATGAAATAAACATGGAAAAAAATTAAAAAAAAATTTTCCTATAAGTATGATTTTGCTCCAGGCTGCTTATTTACTTATGCATTTATTTAAATAAATGCCTTAAATGCAGTGAAGAATGAAGGGCATTCTTGTAAAAGATGTCCTTTCCTACCGTGAAGTAGATTTTGTTATGAATGGATGTGGAAATTTGTCAAATGGTTTTTTATGTGATTTTTCCCTATTAATAGTAGCCTATTAATGTAGTAAATTACCTAAATTTATTATCAACTATTTAATCACCTTTGCATGGTATTAGATATGATGGCTGCAGAAGAAATGTCAGAAGTTCTCTACTCTTAATTAACTTACAGTCTAATTGAAGAGACAAAACATGATTAAAGAAAAGTTAATAGATGCCACAAGGGTATATTGTAATTATTTGCCACATTAATGGGGCTTTGAGTTCAGTTGGCAAAAACCATTACGGGCTGTAGTGGGCTGAGCCAGCTTCCTGGAGGGGGTCCTCAAGCTGAAACTGGAAGAATCGTTGTTTATCTTTTATGACACTTTGAATAACATTACTTAGGTTTGCCAAATTACCTACTTTTTGAGGTTTTAACACTGTTTTCAAGTAACCATTCATATGGAGTTGTACTGGTCATATTGTATTTTGTCAGAAAAACCACCCTGAGGATCTCCTTTGTTCCCAGCAAATGTTTTGCCCCTGTCCAATTTTTTTTAATGTTTATTTTAAACTCTCTAGTTTAAAGAGAGAGAGAGAGAGACTGTGTGAAAATGGAGGGGAGAGAGGAAGAGGGAGAGGGAGACAGAGAATCCCAAGCAGGCTCTGCACTGTCAGCACCAAGCCCGGTGAGGAGCTTGAACTCACGAACTGTGATGGGAGATCATGACCTAGTCTGAAACCGAGTCAAACGCTTAACCAACTGAGCCACCCAGGCACCCCACTGCTGCCTAGTTTTTAGGCTATTAGTCCCATCCTGAATTTACTGCTACAAAATAAGCTTCAAAGGTATTTGGACTTCTTTTTTCTTAATAAACTATTTGATTCTTAGGGCTAATTGGAAAAGAGGACTAATTAAGAACAAATTTAATTGAACAAGCATTCATAAGCCACCTACAATATGAAAAGAACTCTTCTAGGCTGCTGTTTAAATAACAATCATACTTGGCATTCAGAAAGTTTCCTGTCTTCTACTAGGAAGCTTAAAATTGTGAGATTGTTCTGTGCACTATTGGCCGTGAACATAAAGTAACTAAAACTCTTACTGGGAATGATTTTTGTGTCCATGGTTTCAGGAGGGTTCCTCTACCTCTGAGCACACTGAGAAAATCATTTTCATGCTAGGGTAAAGGCAGGGACTGGAGCATGCTTACTTTTCAATGGCCAATATAGATTACTTTGTATTATTTTTTCTCAAAGTCCTGTTTGTACTCCTGTCTTCTGTTTTGTTTAGCTTCGTATTGCAGGTGTGTGTGTTTGTTTGTTTACAGTTCTTTACTCCACATTTTCTGCCACTTTAGTCATACATACCTACCCCAGTTTTGACAGTCCTGTAAGACCTCAGTCAGTTTTGCTTCCTTCACCGTCTTGTGCCTTAATTTGTTTATATCCTTGTCCTGACCACTCCTCAGTTTTAGAGTGAGCTTTCTTCCTTTGATCTTCCTGTGTGTTGCTCCATTATTCATACTCCTTCTTTATCACTTTTCCATATGCTTTTTGGAAACAACCATGTTAGTTGGCAGTGTATCTTGCCATATTAGCCTGAAAACAATTTTTTTTGTTTAATGTTTACTTTTTGAGAGAGAGACAGAGACAGACAGTACAAGAGGGAAGAGGCAGAGAGACAGAGGGAGACACAGAATCTGGAGCAGGCTCCAGGCTTTGAGCTGTCAGCACAGAGCCCAACACAGGGCTTGAACTCGCAAACCATAAGATCATGACCTGAGCCAAAGTTGGACTCTTAACCAACTAAGCCACCCAGGTGCCCCTAACATGAAAATTTTAGTGGATGGTGCCTGGGACGCATCAAATTTCTCTAGCTGTATTGTCAGCTAATATCCAAAAGACAGTGTCATGATTATGCTTATTAATAATTGGAGCCATTTAATTTCATTTCTGTTGGCTGAAGATGGGGTAGCTGTGTTTCTGGCTTCCTCCACTTGGCTTTGTAAATGTGGTAAATGCCAGTAGGAACAAGTCACATGTTTATATTTTAGCAGACTGGAATAGTTGTGGCCTGGTATCTGTACCATTCCTGTAGCTGTCCAAACCAGAGGTGCTACTTCCTGAAAGAAGAGAATTCAAAGAATCCAACCCTAACGTGCTTTTGGTTTTTGCTGTTAAGGAGATCTGGGACTATGGATTGCTAAAAAAAAGTAGCATAATATCCTGGTTTTGTTTAGAAATTATGAGATAGATCCTCCAGTTGGCACCAGTACCATCTAAGGTTACACAATTCAGAGTTCAAACACCTATCTTCTGCTTACCAAATCTTAAAATGAAAATAATCTCTTAATCTAGCCTTGAACTAAGTTTATAAAAAGTTTTAGAACAATAAAATGTTTGTAAATCACGATCCAAACTATAAAAATATTTGGCCATAAAATGTATTGAGACTGTATATATAAATTTCTCATCCTCTTCCTTAAATCTTTTTCTCCTACTGCTTTCAAATCCTTGTCTTCTATGCATAGGAACTTGATTCTAACTTTTGAAAAAAGTAAACCCAAAGTCCAGAAAAATGAAGGCCCAACTCATTGTACTTATCATTAGGTTAGCTGCCTTATTTTTACTTAAGCCATTCTGATTTCTTGTTGTTCCTAGTTGAGTGGACTAGTGTATATTTTTGTGGCCAATTAGCATACGTATTCAGAGACTCTTAGGATTAACTGATGATAAGCAATGTGTGTGTCGGGGGGGTGTCTTTGCTTCCATATTCTGTCTGGGGAGGTCATAAAATGCACTGTAGTCAAGTCATAAAATACACTTCAACAATCATCACTTCAAGAAATCTCTTCAACTGAAAGCTTGATGAAATTTACATCTGATGAATGTGCATTTGAGCTCCTACTAAATACATATGCATGAATTTCATTTGTTTAATAGCCCCTTCATTGCCTAATTGTATTTAAGGCTCCTCTCCAGTCATGAAACATCTCCCTGAAGCTCCTGTGAGCAGGATGAGGCTTTTTGCATTTATATAATTTCAAAACTAAAGAGCCATAAAGGGGATTTTTTTTTTGAAGTGTCTAATTTCTAAAGTGATCATGTGTCCAAGTATTAATTAGGCCTGACCCACATTACTCTGTCATGTCCAGATGATAAGGTCTATGTGTGATTTCCAGAGCCTCAGGCCACCCAAGGGCGAGCAACATTGTTTGTAGGCTTGTCTGCCCCAGGATCCATCAGCCCCTTATCTTTTCTTCAAAGCCTTGCTTACCACCACTAGCACTAACCATTCTCCTACTGAAAACCTTCCAAGAATATAGAAGCAACTGTAATGTTTTAAACGACAAGGATATCTTTGTATCTAAGAGCATAAGTTAGAAAGTATAATCTAATAAATTCTGCAGCAATTTGCATGTGAAGGGAATTGCCAAAGGTGTTAAACCAATACTAATCCAACTGTGGTAAAGGACCAATTCCTGCTTTCACTCCCAATCCAATATGGACCAGTACTTTTCATCTATATGTTCAATGATAGAAGACCCCAGATCACATATTTGGATGTCATAGCTATGTTAAATTCCTTCAGATATTTCTCGGTACTCTCAATTTTGATAGTTACCTCATTTGTAGACTGGTCTTGTCCCTCAGACCACACTTTGAATAGCATTTTTCCAAACTATAGCACAGGATGAGGAAATGAGATCAATAGGAGTAAAATAAAAGAATGATGGATATGGTGAATACAATTATGAGACTGGTAAACTGTTAGGTAAAACCAAAGATGATTCTGAATGTCATTTTGATCCCTGATAGTTTGCCAAGCACTCTGAAGATCACGGGGTTAAAACAATCCATTCTTTATTGCTGTTTCCACATTCTATAAGTGAATACACTAGGTAGGAGTGCCCTCTCAGCTCACCCAAGTGAATGAATTCAGCCTTGCTCAGAGTATAGTTTCTAAGATATATTTGTTCTATAATTTCAATTAAGTGGTTTCTCAAATTTCCTGATGGTTTTTTATTAAAATCTGTGTATACATACGCTCAGACATTAGCCAAAGCAGTAACATCTGAACCATAAAACAGCCTCACTGAGGATTCATAAATGTGACCTCTCCCGCCCAATCATTTTCAAATCATGTTTGTCCCTTTAGCAGCTTTGCAGATGATGTTTTTCAACTCCCATTACACCCTAAAAATCTGCTTGGATCAGTGAAATCAGTTGCAGTCCTCTTAGCCAGAACATGGTGCCACACCCTTGGCAGGTAGGCAATGTTGTCTTCATGTGTTTGCAAAATTACTGAGCATTAGCACTTTGTCCTCCAGAGAGCACCCAGCCCTACCCCCTCAGCTTACAGTGCAGTAATGCCACAGACAGACCTAGCTCCAGAGAAGAAATGGCAAGTCAGGGCTACCCCCAACCTCGTGCATGCAGGGCTCCTGCAAAAACAAGGTGGTCTTACAGTCTTCCCTCCCAGGAAGGTGGGGGTGTGAGTGGTGTTGATGGAAGGGTGGACACCATGGTTGTCCTTTCTCTTGCACTTTTCTCCTCAAGAAAAAAAAAAAAGAAAAGAAAAAAAATTAAATAGACCACTTTAAGTTACAGCCCCTGGATCTTTTCCGAAGAAAGTCAACACCACTGTGGTGGCCCCAAAACTATCCTACTCCTCCACCCCTCTGGGAGTCTCCAGATCTCTAAGATTAGATGAGCCCAAGAATAGTCTTACCCCACCCACTCTATCAGCAGCCATCTGTGGGCTGAGACTCGGCTCCCATTCTCCAGTATTACGGTGTCCTGAAAGGCCTCATAGACCTCTTGTGGGTTTGGTCACATGAGCTGAGAGCTCCAGGTCTGTTTGCTGACCTTCACTCCTGGGGTGGCCAACTTCCAGAGGTCTCCTGGTCCTTCTGAGATGGGACTCTTCCCAAAGACCAGGGGACTAAGCCCTTTGGTTCCCATAGCCTCCTGGTTAAGAGATAAACACTGCAGTATGGGGATTACTACCCTCACATAGATCACTCGGTCATCTTGATTATGATTAATTTCCACAGCCCCCACTCTACTGCATTAAGCACGTGTTTAATCTTTGTTGGATAATGAACGACTGACCAGGGTGATTAACCTTTTTTGAAGTGTTGTTACCCTTTGAAACATAAAAACTCCCATGTTAAGTAGTACCCAAAAATCCTTAGATATTTTGCAGAACTCCTAGGTATGTGATTATGGTCCTCTATTACAACTATAATCCGTCATTAAGAACTTTTTGAGCTGACAGTGTGGCAACTCAGATCCAGTATTCACCATGTACCTATTAATATTTATAATAGCATTTGTAAAAGCTTCTAAATATGGAGAAAAGATATCTTTCCCTTGCTTTTAGCTGGAATTGGAGATATTTTCTCATGGAAAAACTTTTGACCTGAAGCAGCAATATGTGTCACATTTAAATATATCCAGACTCATCCCATTGTCAGTGTCCATCCAGAGTGCATTTAATTCTTGCACAACCATCCCTACAATAAGTCAAATGAGCACTCAGTCCCCATAGCATAGAATATTCCAGAAAATTATGTAAAGATTAAAGTGTACCATTGAATGCATTCCAATTGTATTAAGAGTTCTCCCTTGTTCGATGAGCCTCCATTGTTTAAGTAGCCACAATGGCACTGTGTATTCACTACCCAAACACCCAGCAGAAAACATGAGCTTTTCTCTTTCCTTCTTCTCTTTTAATTGGAAGGCATTTCTCATGAAATGCAATTCTTTGATTTGTTCTCTTGACAGGAGAAAGACAGCATGGTTATTTCTGCCTCGATAAATTAAGTCTTATTGTCAAACATAACTACTGAGAAGAAGAAACACACTGTGCAAAATCCTGACTTTTAGACGCACCACATTTGCTTACATAATCTCCTTTGTTTCCTTCAGATACTTGCCCACGCAAATAGGAAGATACAGAGGTCATCAGCAGTCTCTTTACTTTTCCCATATTTTCAAGAAAAGTGACTGCTCACCCAGAGTCAGAAATAAAACAGCAAAATTACTTTGAATCCATGTTTCTTACCATGCCTAATTATTCAAGGGCTCCTATTTTCTTAATTTAATGAAAGGTTTTGACGAGATTTGCATATAATTGAAAGATGATATTTGCACATGACATTTCCCACTCCCTCCCCTACGTATTGGGCTTAAGAAGGAAGAACTTCTCAAAGCATTAAATGTACGAGAGCCACGTGTGTTCCAGAAACCTAGAAGCAGAAGCTAACAGGAGTTCTATGGGGACTCAGGAGTAGATGGTGTTGCTTTAGTGTATCAGTAGGTTCAAATGAGTATACACACCTGTGTTTTCAAAGGGCTGTTGCTTAGCAATCTAGTGGATATTACTCATCACTTCATGGTGGTCAAATTTTAAAGTCTGCCTGTAAGGGGAAAATCCTACAGGGTCAAAATTTCTTCTGAAAATCTTTTCAGATTTTCGTATAGTTGTTTTATGTCCAATGCCAAGGCATTTCCCTTTTTTTTTTTTTTTTTTCCATTATGCACAAGGTGCAGTAGTTGATTTGCATTCTAGGGTCAGGTTGAATAAAAATACTCAGCTTGGGTTTTTTTTTTTTTTATTTTTTTTTTAATGTTTTATTTATTTTTGAGAGAGAAACAGTGTGAGCAGGGGAGGATCAGAGAAAGAGACACAGAATCCAAAGACTGGTCCAGGCTCTGAGCTGTCAGTACATAGCCTGACACAGGGCTCAAACCCACAAACCATGAGATCATGAGCTGAGCCGAAGTCAGACACTCAACTGACTGAGCCACCCAGGCACCCCATTCTCAGCTTGTTTTTTAAAATGTTTGTTTATTTTTGAGAGAGAGAGCATGAGCAGGGAGGGATAGAGGTGGGGGGTGGGGAAGAGAACCCCACCCAGGCCCCACGCTCACTGTGGAACCCAACGTGGGGCTCAGTCCCATGACCTCAAGATCATGACCTGAGCCAAAATCAAGAGTCAGACGCTTAACCAACTGAGCCACCCAGGTGCCCCAGAAGTACTCAGCTTTAACTATTAGAATCACACACAGAGAAGGAGATGCTCACTCTTGGAGAATTGAGACTTGGTGGGAGGATTCATGTCTTCCTTCTCCAGAACCATAAATATGTCACATTGAAATGATTGTCAGGCACTATCTTGATCTGTTCTCTCTCAAGTTGAATGTTTGTGATACAATCCAATCCTTCTCATTGCTCCCAGGCTCATTAGTGGGACACCCATAGAACTAGATGTCAAACAAATGGACTAAATACTTTCAACTGTCTTTTTAGTTTAAAATTTTCAAACCAAGTGGAAATCATAAGAGGATCATTAACTAAACACAAGACAACTTTGTGGTACATACATTTTCATGACTGACATAGGATCTGGATTTTTTTAGAATATGCTAGGAACTGAATCATGTCCCTGTGTCCCCTCAAAGTTCATATGTTGAAGCCCTCACCCCTAATGTGACTCTATTTGGCATCAGGGCTTTTATGAGGTAATTAAAACTAAGTGGGGTGGTAAGGATGGGGTGCTCATTCAGTAGAATTGGTGGACTTCTAAGAAGAGGAAGATGGGCACCTGGGTGGCTCAGTCATTTGAGTGTCCAACTCTTGGTTTCAGCTTCTGTCATGATCACATAGTTTGTGAATTCTAGCCACACATCAGGATCTGTGCTGGCAGTGCAGAGCCTGCTTGGGATTCTCTCTCTCCCTCTCTCTCTCTGCCCCTACCTTGCTCATGAGCGTGCACATGCTCACTCGTTCTCTCTCTCTCATTCAAAATAAGTAAACTTTAAAAAAATCATTAAAAAAAAAAAGAGGAAAAGCAATCACCTCACTCCTGCCCCCCTCCCCACAGCCGTGACACAGCAAGAAAATAGCCATCTGCAAGACAGCAGGAAAGCCTTTACCAGAAACTGACCATGGTGGCACCCTGATTTTGGACTTTCCGTCTTCCAGAACTGTGAGAAATAAATTTGTTTTTAAGCCACTTAGTCTGTGGTAATTTGTGATAATAGCCCAAGCAGACTAAAGCAGCTTATAAGCTTGTAATTTATTTTTATTTTTATCTTTAGAGAGAGCGCATGAGCAAGGGAGAGGGGTAGAGGGAGACAGAGACTCTCAAGCAGGCTCCACACCCACTGCAGAGCCCAATGCGGGCATCGATCCCATAACCCTGGGACCATGACCTGACCCAAAATCAAAATTTGGACACTCAATCGATTGAGCCACCCAGGTACCCCTAAACTTGACATTTTCAAAACTTTCAGGTCACTGTCTTTTACCAATAAGAGAATTGTTGTATATTTGCTGCCCCAGCATGACATTTAAAGGACATGGTGCTTCTCCAGCGCTCAGCTCAATTTGCTCTAATGAATACACTCCTCAGGATTTTGTTTTTTCTTCCTGTTTGATATTTATATTTTATGAATTTTGAACTATTTTGAACATGAATATTTATTTGAAATTAATATTTAAATACTTGGTTTTAACATGTTTTCATGATTATTTCAACTTAAGGGGAAAAAATAGAAAATTTCAGGCCTCTGAGTTTTTTTTCTTGGGGATAGTGAGGACATGATTCAAGCAAAAATAATCTTATAGCCACATCTAAATGCCTACGTAAAAAATCATTAGTAGGCTGAAATTATCCACCTCCAAAGGCGTCTTTGAAGAATCATGCATAAAAGTGAAAAGCTTGACTTAAGTAACTCACATACTCTGCCATTTGTAACCAACAGCCCTGAATGAATTTTGTTTGGTGCTCATGACCTTTGTTTCCTTCACTGCTTCTCTCAACTTTCCACCTTTTTTCTTTTTTAATGTTCATTTATTTATTCTGAGAGAAAGAGAATGAGCCAGGGAAGTGCAGAAAGAGACAAGAGAGAGAATCCCAAGCAGGCTCCAAGCTGTCAGCACAGAGACTGATGTGGGACTCTTTCTCACAAACCATAGGATCATACCTGAGCTGAAATCAAGAGTCAGAGGCTTAACCGATGAGCTTACCCAGGCACCCCTCCACCTTGCTTTTGTGAAAAACTAAAAAATTTTTAATCTTCAGGAATATTCCTCCTTTAAAGAGCACCTAACCCTGTCCCAGATCTAGATGGTCTATCTCCTATATTTTGTTGAAAATGAGGATACCTTCTGGGAAGTACTTTGTGGTTCCAGTGCACCTAATTCAGGGCCTTATTCATAGAAATCATTCATAGAAGATTGTTTCCTAAAGGTTTAAATTAATCGATGTATTAAAATTGTTTCTACTTAGAATTTTTGGTTTTTTAACAGTTTACAACACTGCCTATACCCTCTGCCCAGTTTCTGACAGATTATCTATTTCGAAAGAATATCTAGAAAGGGAGATTTAAAAAAGTTCTTCCATCCCTTATCAACATTTTATAATTTTCCTACACTTAAAGGCAGGGGGGTATATAAAATGAGTTTCAGAAAGCGTTATTATGTAGGTTTGCAAGTGAAAAGAATAATTGTCAGGCAGTATAGTTTTGCATTAGCACTTCTTGTTGGCACCTATCTGCTTGTTGCTTAGTTCCCTTTTAAGATCCATGGTTATATTCAATTTTCTTTAGTTCTTTCTTCTGTGGTTATTGGGTTGGATGGTTTTGGTTCTGTTCAACAATGGATGCTTTGAGTAATAAACTTCAATGCATAATTATCCAGTGAAATCATAGCAAAGTGATGAGATGACAAAAAGCCAACTTATTTCCAGGAACTAAAAATAATGCTAGAATATAGGGATTAATTCGTACATGAATATCTAGCATCTGGCTTTATGCTTTATCATTTTACATGTTTATATAAATTATAGTTTAGAATTTTGAGTTTTTGAAATATTGCTTACTGTTCATCTTTTCATTTACTTTTTTAAAAGCACTGAGTTTGAGATTTTAATGAAATCTATAAGCTACTGATTTCTTTTATATTAAATAAGATGCTGATAGCAGTTCACTTAAAAATCACTTGGTCCTTTGTCACATTAGTTAAGATAAATTTACAGTAGCAGTTAATTACAATAACAATTTAAAAGTATGTAAAGCTGATTTTGATACTATCAAGGCTCATTCTGACAGTAAGTTAACTTCTATAGAATCATTCTTCTGATTTAATATTTTTCATTTGGCAAAGAATTTTGGTAGTTGAAAATGATGCTCGTTCTAATTGTTCAGGAAATGTGTGCTTTTTTAGTGAGTGTAGTCATTCTCACAGTCTTAGGGAGATCAGTAATTTTGGAGGAAACTTTCTGTTTTAACTCATGTGAGGAAGGGATGGAAAGAGGTTTGAATATTTATGATGGGCCAATGCTTTTAAAACTAACTTATGGGGTACTAGTAACACCCTCTTAGACAGTTGACCCTTAAACATCCTGGGGGTTAGGAGCACCCACTCCCATGCAGTCAAGCAACTGCCTATAAATTTTGACACCCCCCCCCCAAAACTTAATAACCTAGTGTTGACCAGAAACCTTACCAATACCATGGACAGTTGATGAGCACACATATATATTATATTCTGCTTCTTGCAATAAAGTAAGCTAGAGAAAAGAAAATGTTAGGAAAATCCTAAGAAGAAATACATTTACAGTACTTCGCTGCCTTTGTCAAAAATAATCCATGTATAAGTGGACCCATGTGGTTAACACCTGTATTGTTGAAGGGTCAGCTGTATATTGAAGTAGACATTTAAAGTAAAACTCATTCCTGAAGGAGAGCCACTGAGCTCTTCGTGTATGTCATTTGGTGACTTGAATGATCTGTATGTGTTCGTGTCTTTCTTGTGGTACTGGCAGTGAGTTACGTAGATTGAGTGCAGCCTCTCCTGCCTGGTTCCTCCCTGTGTTGTAAACATTCCTGTTACTCAAATCGGCCTATGGAGTAAGCGATAGATAGATAGATGGATAGATAGATAGATAGATAGATAGATAGATAGATAGATAGATAGATTGATCGATCCTAAGCAAAAACTATCATGAGGTTTTGGAGTTGAATGTGACACATTCATGCTTAGGAGCAAATTGGGTTCAGCACCAAAAGGAAAAAAATCATCAATTTGGGCATTTGGAATAACTCCTTGTGTTTGTGTTTTAATTTTTTTCTTTCTTATAATACTAACCTTAAGAGGACATTATAAATAAGGGAAAATAAAATTAAATTCAAAAGTATATTATGTGGGCAGCCTCTTTAAATATTGTAAATTCTATTGTATGAAAGAAGTAATTAGTTTAGAATTTAGATTCATTGTAATTAAATTAACGTAATTCAAGAAAGACACATAATTCAAGAAAATCATCATGTGTTTTTCCCATAATGCCTTATTAACTACATCTTTTGAAAGGAATGGTTTCTCATATTCCAGAATCCACCAAAATGTTCACAAATGAGTTGTAAAGTGTTCTTTGAAATGTAGTTGGAAATCAGAGGTCATGATAGACCCCGCTACCACCCTTCCCCCCTTTGCCAGAGGGTAAAAACCTCACAGCTTTGCCAAGTAACAGAAGACAGTTAATGTGGATTGAGGTTTACAATTTAAAACAGAATGTTGGATAAGTCTAAAGATTCTTACACATTATTAGGTCTGTTTTATCGGGATTTTTTAATAGACTCGAGACTTAATGCATGTTAAGTCATGAGACCACCCCCCGCCCCCCCAAACAGCGTAAATGCTTGAACATTTTTTCCCTTGGAACAGTGCATTTTCCCTACATAATATCTAACACCGGGCACTAAATTCCTTCAGATCTTTTCAATATGTTATGCCTTGTTGTTTGGAAGGTACCCACCTTTGCTGTGAGTCTACATTTACTCAGTTTCTGAGGACATTTTTTCTGAGGAATACTTCCATGGAGTCCACGGTCACCACCCTAGTCTCTTGACAATGATTGACCTTTGAAAAGTTTAATGAACTGTCAGGACAATTTCTCTTTGGGCCTGATAAGACACTTCTTAAGTTGCTTCTTTGCAGCCGTGTCCTGTGTTGTTTGACAATATTCTACTGCATTCTTTCAGTAGCAGACCTTAAACAGCTCGGTTTCTCAAACTAGACTTTGCACTCCACTGAAAAGAAGTCCAGAGTTTGAAGAACTCAAATAAATAGACAATAACTTTAAAAAAAAGTTTACTAGTCTTAGTTTCTCCCTATTGAGTCTGTATTTTTGATGATTAAGTATAAACCAAATACATTTGGGGATACTTTGAAACAACCCTAAAAGCAGAGAGCCTGTTATTGTAAGGGAGGCTCAGGAAGCAGCTCCTGAGTGGAAGAGTCTGGTTAAGACATGTATTACATGGCCCCAGGCTGGTCTGAGGCTGGCCTCTTCATGAGCAGAGTAAATTTTTTAGGAAACTGTGAGGTCTGCCTCCATAGATGTTTTGTTTGTAGTCTGGAGTATTTACAAATGACCATTCCTATATCAGACCCAGGCAACATTATGAACTTTATTAGTTCAATTTCATCTCATAAGTGTTGCAATTATTATACCTCCAGGATCTATTAGAACTTACTACCTTTCAACAAAGACCTCAACTGAAAATGTAATGGTTTGGCCTCAGGAAAACGATATTTACAAGATTCTTTTTTTCACTATGGTTTAATTCTGTGCTGAGAATCACCTTCTCAAAGGCAGTTTGTGTACGTTGTGATTGTTTCAAAGAATTTATCACAAAACCTTTCATTTTAATGTATTTAATTTTATGCATCAGTAACTTCTTGCCACCCTGGTTTCTTACTTTGCAGTTGATTATCTGCCAGGGACTATGTGAGATGTTCATTTAATTCTCATACCCACGAAGTGGACTATGTGTAAGTGGTACACACACTTATCAGGATACATAATTGCTGGTAGATATGAGAAAGCTAATATAATAAAAGTCAAACTGCACAGTGTAAAAATCTAAGTCTCTCTGATTCCAGATCTCATTCTCATTCCTAGCACCACACTCTTCATTTTACCACATTGTATATGGTACTGAAGTTTTTAGTTGACATTAATCTTAGTTAAATAGAAGGCTAAATAATTATGGCTTTAAAGCCCCACATAAAATATATTGTTTATTTAAATGTAAATATATATATTTAACCCAAGCACTGCTCTAACTTCTGTTTTTTTTTTTCTTTTTGGCTCTTGTGAATAAGATCTTAAATGATCATTATAGAAGAATCAAGAAAGAAATAGTATTAAGTTTGAAAAGATATATTGACCCTCAGTGTTTACTGCAGCATTATTTACAATAGCCATGTTATGGAAGCAACCCAGGTGTCCCTTGATAGATGAATGGATAAAGGAGATGAAGGGTGTGTGTGTACACAAACAATGGAATATTAGTAATTAAAAAAGAATGAGATCTTGCCATTAATGAACGTAGATGGACCTAAAAGGTATTATAAGTGAAATAAGTCAGACAAATAGTGTGATTTCAATTACGTGTGGAATCTGAACAAATAAAAAGCAGAAAGAGACTCACATACACAGAATAAACTGAGGGTTGCCAGAGGGGAGGGGTGGTAGGATGATGGACAATATGGTTGAAGGAGAGTGGGAGATACAGGCTTCTAGTTATGGAATGAATAAGTCTTAAGGATTAAAAAAAAAAAAAAGGTACAGCAAAGGGAACATAGTCAATGGGATTTTAATAGCATTATTTGGTGATAGATGGTGGCTATACTTTTGATGAGTATCACATAATGTATAAATATGTGGGATCACTTTGTTGTACACCTTTACTGTAACATTTATGCCAGCTATCCTTTAAAAAAAACAGTATTAAAATTAGTTAGCTTTATTTCTGCTTACAGAACATATCAGTTTTTTCAAGTTCCTTGTTTGGCTAGGGACAGTAACAGAATCCTAGGGTTGGAGGTATTCCCTATATTTATTCTCCCTAACTTGGCAAAGATCATGAGCATTGATTTTTACCATCTGAATTAAAAGCCTCTCTGGGCCAGAAGACTTGAACTCGTTTAAAGCAAAAAGATAGTATGGTAAGCCATGGTTTTACTTGTCCTTCTGAATTCAGTGCCAAGAATCATTCTGTGAGGTCTGCATTGGGTTTTCCTCTGTTTCTCTTCAGCTTGGTAGATCTTGGAGTCTTCGGGTACTTAAAGCTCCACTTATCTGCCGCACTTAATTTATATTTCTAGACCTTTTGTGTCCTGTGAGGACATAAAACCCTGGGGGTGTAAGGAATAAGAGACTAAAAACATGGACACTTTATGAGGATTGCTACCATTGAAACATCAGATGGTGAATATGTACAGATAGACTCCTTAAATTTAAAAGTCATTTTTACCTTTTATCTGCTTACACATACCTTTTATTTGAGTATTATTGTATCAGGTATAATTTTAAAATAAAACTATATATTCAAATAGAGATCACAATTAAGGAGAAAATGGGTATATTTTACTGTACACCTCTAATACCATTAAAATTACAATCCCTCTGAATTGGTGCATGGTAGATATTTCACCTACCTATCCGTCCAAGTTGAGGAGGGGCATTTAAACTCACCTAGAATTCAGCATTCTTTTTTTTTTTTTTTTAAGTTTGTTTGTTTGTTTTGAAAGAGGGAGAGAGAGAATCCCAAGCAGGCTCTGCACTCGACCCACAAGACCATGATGTGAAGTGAAATCGAGAGTCAGGCGCTCAACTGATTGAATCACCCAGCCCCGATTTCAGTGCTCTTAGGCATCAAACTTTATAAAAGTAAATACAAATTAAAAGTTAACAGAATGTCATTTCCTATTTCAATCTTTTATTATTCTCCCCCTCTTCTCTGTTGTTTTTAAGCTTTCTCATGAATTTACAGCATTTTCTTGGCAGTGTGTGGTTTATGAACTGTATTATTCCCCACCCATCCCATTAAGCAGGGGAAAAGAAGAAGAATAATCTTCACAGACATTTCACAACTATACAGTGGGGAAGGGGCCATCATCACCCTCATTCTGTAGATGAGGCTCAGGTTGTAAGCAGTCAACCGGGCGTGTGAATTACCAATATCTGTACAATTTACAGACACAGGATTTTTTTTTTCGTTGCCATTGAGAATGTATGATCTAGATCTGGCATATAGTAAAGATCCTAATCAATAGAAAAGCTGCCAAATTAACTGGAAGAGAGGCTGCAACAGTGTGTGAAAATTGAGTATCTCCCTATGAGTAAAATAGTTCCACTCTGGTTTTTTTCTCTGCTGCCAGAGCAAGTGAGACTGGAAGGCAGCACTTGGCGTGACGGGACCCCACCCGTCTCCATGATCTATCTTGGTGTTCCTACTGCAGCTGTACGGAGCTGGAATGCTGGAGTAGCCAGTGAGGGGCCCGGGAGTCCGGATGAGTTTTGTGCTCCCAAGTACTGATGCATCCCCACCTGGCTGATACTCACACATCCCGCTGGAAGGTTTCTTGTTACTGCTAGTTTGAGCCACTTTCATGTCTCTTGGCTCTTCTTCTAATCAAGGGGGCTAGAAGGTGGAAAACATTTCTTTAGGGTTTAAATGATGTCAGTAATTGGCAGTAGGAAAAAGGAAATTTAATCTGAGAGGATCACAGAGTCATTGGTCTTTTCCTTTCATCTACTTACATATACTTATACTGACACCATCAGACTATTCCCATTTGCTCTACCCAGGATGATACATTGTTGATTCCACCTAGGGGTTGCCTGTATTTTTATGTGAAAGCATTGTCAGCCATCCTCTGAAGTAAAATGTTAATAACACTCTTACTTGAGCTTTGGATTTAGTACATCGCACAACAAAGGAGTTGGCTTCAGAGCTGGAGTCTTCTTGTATATGTGGTGAGAAGTTCAAAATTACCCCTTATTTATACAGCCTTTGGCAGTTTGGGCAATGCATTTTGTCACCTGTTTGCTGTCTTATGAAGAGCTGGAAAGTTTATGAAGAAATAGAAAATATGACTTTGAGCCCTTGACATTTTAAAATAAATGTACATATTGTTAGTGACAGATTGCTAAACTTGGCTTAAGACACTTAGCTATGTTTCTTGCCAAAAGTAATCCAGATGTGCATAATTTACCCGGCTGCCATATGTGCACTGACATGTCTTTCTATAATCAACTGTCTGTTCAGTATGGTTACAGTGAAATGTTCTTTTTTATCAACAATCTTTTGAAATAGCACTGGCTTGATAACTTACTTTGAATTTAACAACTTCTCAAAAAGTAACACACATCCAGTTTGGCTTTAAACCTAAGTGACCAGACATGTTGAGGATCTAGAAAAGACATTGACAATCCAAATTCTCTGGGGCCCTGTGTATTTCAAGGGGGAAAAAATCTAGGATCCCAGCATCAGTGTATGATTGCATTTTGCTGAGTTTCTTAGGAGTGTGGAATGGAAGGTATATATATCCAGTTAAATGTTGTCAAAGCAATGAACAATGAGTAACATTTCTAAAGAAGTAATTCTTTTAAAAAAAAAAAAAAAGTGGGAAGGGGCGCCTGGGTGGCTCAGTTGGTTAAGCGTCCGACTTTGGCTCAGGTCATGATCTCACAGTTTGTGGGTTCAAGCGCTGCATCAGTCTTGAACGTTTGCTCAGAGCCTGGAGCCTGATTCAGATTCTGTGTCTCCTCCTCTCTCTGCCTCCCCTCCACTCATTCTCTGTCTCACTGTGTCTCTCAGAATAAATGTAAAAAAGTTAAATTAAAAAATAAGTGGGAAAAAGAAATCTTGATATAGGATGAAATAAATATGTTAAAAGAGGACATTTTATTTCTTTCACTAACTCAGTATCTTTTGTGCTATGTGCTGGTGACATTTGAGACTTTTCAGCTGAGTTACGGAGCAGCTGCCTTGATGGCCAAGCCATATTTTTTTGTTGAAGAAAAAATTAATTTCTAGAGAAATTTTATAGAGAAAAATTTTCTGGAGAATATATATGGTAGGGAATGTTACTTTTCTTTTGCCACTTTTTTAATTGATCGTTAAATATCAGTGTGGAGAAATTTAGACCACATGATAACATTTCCGTAATGATCACACTGTCCCTGAGACATAGTTACCTTGAAACCATGTCCTTGTTCTTTGTACTCAGTGACACTGAGCCACTATCCTGTCTAGACAGGGGTTTTGTCAACCATGTGTGTCCTTGTTTGTGTTTGTCCACAGCTGCAATTAGGTTTTTCACACCATCCCCATCTGTGGAGGCTGGCTGTGCAGTGACCTTGGCCAGTGCGAAATCTGTTGAAGCCCGTGTGTGGAGGGAACTCAGAGCACAGATGGTAGCACTGATGATGGGGCACCATCATACTGGTGACTGGGCTGATCGTAACCAACCCATCCTGCCCACAGTATGACTTTAAGCGACGTATCCTGCAACCTACAATACTCGGGTGAAAACTGGCTTAGTGTCAGCACAGATGTCCTGACAAAGATGAGAAGGATCAGTGGCATTCTTGGAGGGAAATCTCTTCTTTATCATTGTTGTAGCCAACAAGTAACTCTTATTTTCTAATCAACCACCACTTTCCCCTACAGAATTAAGCAGGAGGCTCTGAACACGAGTGCACTAGAAAAGCACAAAGGAATATAAGAATTCCAGATTACCTAGTTTGAATGCTGCAGCTCAGGTCTGGTTTTGAAAATAGAGTATGCATTTGAAAAAAAAACAAATCTGATTTGGACTACAGTGTAACTGTTAATGTACCCTGCTTGAGCTCACTTGTCGATTTGGAATCTTTTGGGAATGATTTGCAGTTCTTCTTCGCAATTTTGAAATGTTCAAGCTCTCTTCTACAAGCTGCCAATCATTTTTTATGATTAAAACATTTATTGAGTGTGTGTATATATATGTACATATATATACACATACACACACAGTTTTTCTTTGACTTACATGTACATATGCAATCATACAGTTCATTCTTAGAGGGACAATTAGCATTGCTATCACTAGTACCACCACCATCTAGTTTTGACTTTTTCTTATTAATTTTTAATTGATAAACATTTCCCAAATTACTAGATTCATCCAAATTCAAAGAATTTTTTTTTAATTGCAGGAATTTTGTGAATGTCATGTTATTTCACAGAGGCCCGTGATTTCTTTTAAAAATTATGTATTAAGACTCAGGCACCTGGTGGCTCAGTTGGTTAAGTGTCTGACTTTGGCTCAGGTCATGATCTCATGTTTTATGGGTTTGAGCCCTACATTGGGCTGTCTGCTGTCAGCCCAGAGCCCGCTTAGGATACTGTCCCCATTTCCCTCTGCCCCTCCTGCGCTGGTGCGTGCACCCTGTCTCTCCAAAAATAAACATTTTAAAAAATTATGTATTAATACAACATTTTGGAGATAACAATGACAAGAATAGTAATTACAGCAAATATATATTAAGCCTGCCTATGGTGCCAGTACTGTCCTTACTTGGCTTGTATTTAATCTAGCAACCAGGCGAGGTGACCATTATTACTGGCCTAACTTTATAGATGAGGGCGGTAAGTCACCTAAAGTAACACAGCTAGGAAATGGCAGAGCCGAGCCAGAAACCAGGGCGTGTGGCTACAAGATCCGTTTCCCTAATTATGGTCACCAACAGTACCAATATTAACATACCAACCTTACAAAGAGCCTGTCCAGAATGCCCTAACAATGAGATGGCATGACCCTGATAAGCATTTCTATTTTTTGTACTTGGGAAATTGCGAGGAAGATCACTATACCTCAGGATCTCGTCTGCTTTGTTTAGGCTAATGCCCCCATCTGACAGCCTGATGCCTCTTACAGGATTTATCTCCCCTGGCCTCCCTGTTGAAGTCACACTATAGACTTGAGACCAATGTCATAGAGTCATTCATTGTTCCAGCAACTTACAAATTAGAGACACAGAAGCAGACAAAAGATACAGTCTGTTTCCTCAAGAAGTTGACTTAGAATGGCCCAAATGGTCATGGCTGATCTCCCATAATTGCTGGGCAAAATGACCTTCTCAAGACTATTTTGGAGGTAGTGGAGTTGTCCGTAGTGATTTATTGAATTGTATTTTTCTGTTTGTCAGTGCCGGTGTAACAGGACCCACTAGTTGCCTCTTGCCTCTAGCCGCTTACCATCTAAAACTTTTGTTTTACTTCACGTATTTCCCATACTCTACCTCCACTCTTGTTTTCTCTGCATTTCGATAAAATGGAAAGAAGGTAGTCTGAGATGTCTTTGGTTCAGATCCTAACTCCACCCCTTTTTAGTTGTGGGACAGTAGGCCAGTTCCCAGAGCCATCCTCTCCTCATCCTCTAGGCCCACATTGGAGATGAAATCAGGACACTCTGTCAAGACCTGGTCTTTGCCCTCGAAATGGTGACATTTTAGTGGAAGAGATAGATACACAAATAAATTAGCAGCAAATGATGAAGTTTTGTAGAAGTAGCATGTGCCACATGTTCTAAGAGCTTAGAGGTAGGTAATAGGTTTCGGTGAGTGAATGAATGTATGAGTAAAAGCTAAGAAAGGGAACTGAAGTATGTAAGACTTCTTGTCAGGAGATTTGACACAACCCTGGCTAGCACAGAGAGTGATTTCATAAATGTTCATTTATTCACGTAGTATTTATTGACTTCGTCCATAGGGCAGACACAGTACAGTTTGCTGGAGACGACAGAGGCCACAGTTCTTGCTCAAGGAAAGAAACTGAATTGTCCATTGCTCTGAATATTAAGTTAAAAAAAAAAAAAGCACTTGCATTTTCTCTGGTCAGATGCTGTGGTACCAACACTTGACACTGTGATGAGACCTTCCTATTGCATCAATAAGTGTATTTAAGTAGGTAGTAACTTTGTATCTTTCTATTTTAAAATCTCTATTTTGATGTAAAGGAACTAAGAAAAAGGTGAGTATATAAGATACACTCTCTCATGCCTGCGAGCACGTTGTATGTATACACCTAGTTTTGTAAAATCTTTCATCTGATCATCTGTTAGTACAAGTAGTTTAGTTCACAAATAATGCGTAGTTTTTAAACATGCTATGCAAGTGTAAGTTTTATACTTCTATTTTTCATCACAATGATGCAAATAGTGGAGAAAATTGTCAGAAAAGCTCTCTCTTCTCCTCTCTTCCTGAAATGCAGTGTAAATAGCATATATTCTCAAATCTTAGTAATAATAACATTCATGAAACACGACTTCCTCAGAGGAGTGAGAAAAATATTTTGATGTTTAGCAAATGCTATCCTAACAGTGGAAGGCATGCCAATTTCCTGTTAGATGTTGAATCAATCATTCTGACTGCAAGTAGTGATTGAGCAAACATGGCCAAATTTTAATCTATAAGTAATTTGCGTTCTACTCTTTTTGGTTGTAGTTTTCAGTAAATCTAAAATGTTTAAAAGGAAGCTGTTTATAGGCGCCTGGGTGGCTCAGTTGGTTAAGCATCCTACTTTTGACCTTGGCTCAGGTCATGATCTCCCGGTTTGTGGGTTCAAGCCCTGAATCGGGATTGCTTGGGATTCTGTTCTCCCTCTGTCTCTGCCCCTGCCCTCTTTTGCTCGCTCACTCGCTTGCTCACTCTTTCTCTCTTCCCCTCAGAATAAATAAACTTTAAAAGCAAAAAAGGAAGCTGTTTAATAGACCCTATTCCGATATCCAGTACCAATCCCCCATATTTATCATAACCATCTATGTTCGAGATTATGGTTTAGTGCCTGTGGTATTCAGTAATTTTTTGCATTGGAAAAAATTTACATTATAAAACAACATAGCATTATAAAAATGTGGAAAGTAGAAACAAATTTATGATCCCGTTATCCTAATAGAGGGTTCCACAGTCTCTACACTATAGACATTTATGGCTGGAGAATTCTTGCTTAGGAGGGTTGTCGTATAGGATGTTTAGAGGCCCCCCTGCACCACCCCCGGAGCTTCGGCAACTGAGAACACCTCCCAGCGTTGCTACACGTCTTCTGTGGCTAAGATTGCCTCCCCACCTTCTGAGAACTGTCCTAATACAAAGCTATGATTAGTTAGACTATTCCTGTCAGTTTTTCATTTACATATAGGTCCTTCCTCGGAAGTGTAATAAAGTGTGTTCGTAATGTCATATTCTGATTTTTATATCACATAACAGCTAAGCAGTCTCCGATGTTAACGAGATATCAAAATTATCACTTTTTAATTAGCCCCCTATTGAATTTTTTATGAATAACACGGCAGACAACATCTTTGTACATGTGTTCCACTTTAAGTTTTCCTTTTAAAGTGTATGCTTTCCTGCTTGTGAATTCTTTTCCTACTTTTTCTGTTAACGTATGGAGGCTTAAGCTTAGGTAAAATGGAGCCAGAATGGCTCAAGTTATCTATAAATTCTCAGGTCTGTGCCCTTATAAGACTGGAGTGTTTACACATCCTGCCCGGTGCCCTGCTAGGGAAGGGCTGGGATCCCAGTGCTCCTGGAGGGGGCCCCCCTTTCCTCTCCTGTGCCTCTAGTTCCACATGTCCCCTGCTACAGGAGAAAGCTCAGCTTTGAAATCAGACAGATGTGGATTCATTCCTGCTCCAAACACTACGAGCTTTGTGATTTGAGGCAGTATATGCTGTGAAACCTTCTCATCTATAAAAAGAGAGGAAATAGCCTATTACACAGAGCTATTGGAATACTTAGAAATAATGTTTTAAAACATCTAGCAGAATAAGTACTCAGTAACTGACGGCTAGAAGTAGTATTAATAAGAACAGTGTGGCTTCTTTTCCTTCTTGATCTAAGCCAGCACGGTCCAAAAATAAAGCAGGCCACAAATGTGAGTCATAGAAGTAGCTTAACTTTTCTACTAGCCACATTAAAACAAATAAAAAGAATAGGTGAAATTCTAATACTGTCATTTTAGACAGCTCAGTATTTCCAAATTTTATAGCTTCTGCCTGTAATCAGTATTAAAAATCATTAATGAGATGTCTTGTTTTCTAAGTCTTTGAAAGGTGACATGCACTGTGATATGAAACGTGTTTTGGCACTTACAGCCCCACCCAGTTTGGACTTGCCACGTTTCAGGTCCTCAGTAGCCAGATGTAGCTATAATGGCTACCTTATTGGAAAGCACTGCCTGAGCAGTACTTGGAAGATGTCAGGTTAACACGTGTGCGTTACTGGCAAATCAGTTGTTATTAAACATAATAGCCATGTCTCCCTTAAAGATCATATAGTTTCAATTACCCTCAAATGTCCTTTTTTTTTCCTTTTAATGTTTATTTTTGAGAGAGAGAGAGAGACCGTGAACAGGGGAGGGGGCAGAGAGAGACTGAGACGGAATCCAAAGCAGGCTCCAGGCTCTGAGCTGTCACCACAGAGCCTGATGTGGGGCTTGAACTCAGAAGTCACGAGATCATAACCCAAGCCGAAGTCTGACACTCAATCAACTGAGCCACCCAGGAGTCCCTCTTTTTTTTTTTTTTTTAAAGCAAGACACAAAACTGTTAAAACTCCTAAATTTCACACTGCCCTTCTCAATTTTGTTTAGTTCTGTAGTTGTCAGTAGGAATATCTTACAGGTACTATCACTTGAATGTAGATTGTATCTTCATTGTTATTCAGTTTAATGTTTGAGTTAGTTTATTCAAACATTACCATTCAGCAGGCTTTTATGAAGCACAGAATGTGTGCGGGCACCATGCTAAATGTCAGCTTCCATGATCTCTTTAGTACTCCAGAAACTTCCATGGGCAGTAGTAATATTATCCTCACTTTCTTTTTCTTTCTTTTTTTTAAAAAAAATTTTTTAACATTTATTTAGTTTGGAGAGATAGAGCTCAAGTCGGGGAAGGGCAGAGAGGTAAGCACAGAATCGGAAGCTGGCTCCAGGCTCTGAGCTGTCAGCACAGAGCCTGACGTGGGGCTCAACACAAGAACCGCAAGATCATGACCTGAGCTGAATGAAGTCGGACACTTAACTGACCGAGCCACCCAGGTGCCCCTACCCCCACTTTCAATGTGAGGAAATTAAGGTACAGAGTGCCCAGATCACCTGCCTGAGATCACACATCTAGGAAGTGGAAGAGTTGGGATAAGAATTCAAGAAAACTTCTGCACAGCTTTATACCCTTACAGAACTGCTGTGGTGCTGGCTTTTTCCTCAAAGCTCCTTTCTCTCAACACAGCCCAATCGTTTGTATTTGTTCCATTATAATGCTTGGTCAATACTTGCTATTCCCAGTAGATGGTCATATCTCCTGCAGAGTTTTCCTCTGCTGCCCTGAAATGCTAAAAGCAGTGGGTTGGTTAGTTGGTTGGTTGGTTGGAGGTCTGAGAAATTGCAGAAGAGAGAACCTCTGGGGTCACAGGCCACTGTGATCAATATGGATCATGCCCCTTGTATCCTTTCTGCTGACGAATAACCCCTTCCTCAGTATTTCAGTATCGGATTGGAATTCTTGTGGTACTTCCTCCTTCACTTGCCCACTCTGAGTTCAGGGTGGAGGGAGGGGACACAGATGCGGGAGAATAGTGCCTGGTTGTTACACAGCACCCCATACACTGTGTTGTGGGAGAAAGCGCGGTCCCCAGATTTCTGAAGCAAGTCAGACACAGAAACGTATTATGCGACTCTGACTCACTGAGCAGAACGGGCAAGATAAATGGTGGGAAAATCAAAACCAACTTTCCTATGACCTTCTGTGAAATTCTGCTTTGTGCCCTAAGAAAAATGTTAAAAATGATGGGGTCGGAGTTGGGAGAGCTGCAGCCGAGAGACCGTATTGGAAGGAGAATTTCTAATTTTGAAAAGAAGCTCGCTAACCTCATAGCCACCGCTAATAGCTGTATAAATATTAATAAAGCTTTAAACACCTCCCAAATTAGCTTTATTTTTATATCAAAAGTGCAAGACATGGAAGTGGTAATTTGTGTTAGTCCGGCAGACACAAAATTAATTGAGATAAAAACAAGAAGTAGCAGGCAAACCCTTTGGGTGACAAACTAATGAGTTCTCCTGACTCCGGCGGTTTCTGGTGAAACAACATGACAGGAACCGAGTCCCCGTTATTGAACTGGGAGGCTGTCCTATGTACCAGTGCTCCGTAACAACCATCAAAGTCGTAAAAGAAACTGAAGTCAGGCTCTGTGGCCTTGTCGCTAACCGTCGTCCTGGGTGAGCAAGCTGCACCTCACAGAGAGCCTTGGTTTTACTCTCCTATTATGGCATCAGGTGTGCTGTTTCATGTTGGCCTGAGAGCTGGACAGTCAAGACAGGAGAGTGTGGGCACAACGAACACAGGGAAGCCTGGGGTAAAGAAGTTCATTGGCACCTCCAAGTCTGGTATGTTTCCCAGCACAGTTTAGCAACATGGTGAAAACTGACTGCACCCTCTTCATAGTTTCTAGGAAGTATCAGCCTGTCACCCAACAGACTTGCTGACTTGTCTGTAGCCCATAGTCCTTCAAGGCCTCGGTCAGCTGCACATGCCAGGGGCCACATCCTCATGATGCCCTGCCTGGTAGAGACCTTATTACCAGCTGTTGTCATTTAGTTGGTTTTTTCATGCTAATATCCTGTGCCTCACGTAGGATGGGTTTCATTTTTGAAGTTATAAAATGATTCTACTGTGAAGGATTAAGAGCTAAGGAAATAAGATTACACAACTGGGAATTAGAAAAGAAGAGAACCGTCAACCTCCTAGAAACTGTGGACTTCTAGAAACCATGACTATACAAGTCCCAGATTTCTCTACCTTTATATCCCTTATGCTGTTTCTTCTCATGGGCTTCCTGGGTAGGAACCTGGTTTTGCTATTATCCCCATTTTTTTTCTCTCTTTTCTTTTTTTAAGTAAGCCCTACATGCAGTATGGGGCTTAAACTCTTGACCCCAAGATCAAGAGTCACAAGTTCTGACTGAGCCAGCCAGGCGCCTCTCTCACCCTCATTTTTTCATCCTGGGCCCAACTTCTATGTTAACTCAGCCTTCTAGCCAGATTTTCTTCTGGCATAGACTCTGATAGAGAGCATACCACCTGATAAAGGGTATCGATTGCTAAGAAAATACATGTTCATCATTACCAAAGGTCCAAAATGTAGGCATAGCCAGTGTTGTTTTCATGAATTGAAATATGTTTCTTTGTACAAAGTCTGAGCTTGGAAAAGTTTTTTAGCTACTTCCAATATTTGGTTAGAAGTAGAAAATGAAATACAAGCATTAATTTTCCATGAACCTTTTTTCCCACACATTAATAACAACCATCTAATTTAGTAATGCTGAAGGCGCCAAATAACTAACATGGATCTTTTAAAAAATTAACTATACAATGAGACAATAATTCTCAGAAGTATTTGAGACATTACTATAAAGGCGAGTCTCCTTTAATTATCCTACTTTTTCCATGCTACTTCCCACCATCACTCCCTAGAGGTAACTTATTGAGACTATGGCATATATCTTTCTAGAACCTTCTGTGTGTTTTCTCATATTTTACATTTATCCAGATAAATGGAATCTTGTTTTCTGTATCTGTGTTTTTGCTTAAATGCTGCAATACCAGTTTATTGTGATCTTCTAACCAAGTGATCAAGTAAACAAACAATTCACACCAGTGTCTAAATATAGTGTTTAGGTTGTCAATTGGAAATTAAAGTCCCTACACTATGTTGCATGCAAAATGTGACAAATGCCTGAGGACCCAAAAGATCCGTTTAAACTGATCATACAGCATACCTAAGGTTGCTTCCCCTCACAGTAAAGCCGCTATCATAAGGGAGCACCTGAACAAACAAGAAAGAGTTCTTCTGAGTTTTCTAGATCTATCAGCCTTTAAAGCTGCTCTACTGTCATTTCTTAGCAAGTAGCCATGTTAGGTCACTTGGCCAACTTAATAATCCCTGTGTGTCTGTTAGACTGAGACAATGGTGATCTTTATACAACTGAAAAAAAAAAGCCACTAAAATATAGTTTAAGGAAGATTAGAGGGATTGTTTGAGTGGCTAGGAGATGACAGAGTTCTATCAAGCTATTTCTTGAGAACTTCTTGGACTGGGTTTAAAGAGGAGCGTTGTGATGGTGTAAACGAATGTGTTATTAAAATTATTTTTTCAAATATATGTAGAACACAGTCACATCTCAGCAGTACCACTGCTACCACCAGCATTTCTCACATGCAGCAGTAATGGTCTCTGACCTTTGTCCTGATCTCCCCTACCCCTCACCCCACCTTCTTGTTCTACACTCATTTTTTTCCAGTAACCTGAGGGAGCTTTCAAAGATGTATGTCATATGATAACTCCAAAACTATCCATGGCTCTTCATGGTAAAAGTAGAAGCACTGTATGATGTGGATTGTCCCACTTCCCTGGCTTCATCTTCTAGCATTTGCCCTTTAGCTCCATTAAGTCCAGCCACACTGTCCTTTTCCAGGTTCAAGAACCTGACAAGTAGAATCCCATCTCAGAGCTTTTATACCTGGCACTCTTTCTGCCCAGATATACCCATGGCTCATTTCCCCACTTCCTCAAGGAACTTTCTCAGCTGTCACCTTATTAAAGAGGCCTCTTCTGATGCCCCTTCCCTCAACCACTCTTCTTTACTAGTTTTTTTTTTTTTTTCTCCACAGCGCTTTCTCACGTATTACATATTCATTTGTGGTTTTTTCTTATCTCCTCTCATGAGAATATAAGCTCCTCAAGAGAAGGGTATCCATTTTTTAGGGGGAGGGGAGGGGGGTCTGCATCAGCCAGAATGATGCCTGGTATAAAGTAAGGTTCAATGAATACTTGTTTAATTAACAATCTGTATAAACCAGCCAAGCTAAAAATTGAGAGGGAAAAAAGAGGTGTGAGGATCCTTTCTGAAAATCAGTCTTGTATAGGACTAAGGGAGCCAGTAAATAAGAGGAGAGAGAGGTAAAATGCCACTGCACTGCGTATTCTTTACAGTTTCCTGACATCTTCATATATTATCCAATTATAGGGATTTAGAGACTGTGCTTTAGATGGTGACCTACAACTTCTGTCTGTCGGGGCCATTATAACTTAAGTATGCTACTATTTCATTAATCATGAGGGTTAAGCCACTGTTTAGTAAATAACCAAACACTCCATAAGGAGAATAACATGATGAGAATAGAATGTTCTTTTTAAACAGTGGTATAGTTCTGTGTTAACACCTGCTTCCTTACCCTGAAGTTTGTTGCCATCCTTACAGTGTTCATTTTTGAAGGAAAACTGTTTGATAGTCTTTTAGAGGCTTCAGAGAGAACAGTTGTTTCTTTAGGATCTGCTCCAGGAATATCAGAAAATAGTAGGAAGTTTAAAGAGAAGCCAATTAGAAGAGAGGGCAAGATGAGCAGTAATTTTTAGTTTCATAAACAAAGATCCTACATTATTTTACCCACTGATTTTTACAAGGTACTGTTCCTACTTCAGGCTGACTATAAATCACTTTTCCTAAAATTTAACCTCCCTTTTAAAATGATTTCTATCTTCTTTGTGAAACTTAATATTTCTTCTTTCCAGAACTTTCTGCCAGTCCATTAATTCAGTTGTTGTGCTCATCACCACCATACTCATCAAGAGCCTAGATCAGCATTTTCTCATTTAGTTCTCAAAATTTTTTGTAGGCTAGATATTTATTGTCCTCTTATACTCAGAGGAAATCGATGTTTAGAACATTTAGTAATTTGCCCAAGGACATTTAACTAGTAAGGAGCAGAGCCAGGAATCAACATAGGGTGTGTGCTATATTGCACACTGCGGGATCTCTCCGTCACACCAGACTCCTTCCTCAAGAGGCCAAGTGGCCTCTGGAAATCTCCCCTAATCTCCATTTGTCAGTTTCATCATTTGTAAAATGAGGGATTTGAACCAGATGTTCTTTAAGGTCCGTCTCCCTTCCCTCACAGCTCTGTTCATGGCTATTATTTTCGGTAATGGCTACCACTATTGAGTTAAATTCTTTACAAACGTAACTTACTAAAAGTCAATAACCGAATGAGTACGTATCCTCATCAAGTTTCAGGTGGGATTTGGAGTGGTTAAGCGACTTGCCCAAGGCCACTAAGTTTTCACATGCCGAAATCCTATGTCAACCCAGGTTTGGGATCATAACACTGCATTACTTTCTACTGTTTCTACACTACTACCTAGTCATTTTGTGTAATAAGTGTAAATTGGACACATAGGAGAAGAATCTTCACTGATTCAACAAATATTTGTTGAGAAGTTATTGTTGGCCAAACTCTGGGGGTCTTACGAACCCAAATATGAACAAAGTTCTATCCCTGTGCCTAGGAGTTCAGTAGTGCACACGGAAGGGGAGGTACACAGGGCTTATTATAAAACAATGTGAAAAGTACAGTAATAGTGCTTAACCGGAGGGCCGTGGGAATTGGGGAAACGATCAGAGACATGGGCACAGAGAGGTGTGTAAGTAGGAACCTGACAAGCAGAGAGCAGTACAGTGCTTCTAATGAGAAAAGAAACTGGATGTATAAAAGCAAGTGTGTATATCCATACAACAGAGTAGTAGTTGGCAACAAAAAGAAATGAAATGCTTGTATATCCTACAAGATAGATGAAAATTGAAAGCATGCCAAGTGAAGGAAGGTTACAAAGGCCACATATCCTATGATACCATTTAAATGGAAGGTCCAGAACGGGAAAATCCAGAGAGAAAAATAAGTTGGTGGTTGGGTGGAGGTGGAAGGAAACATGTGGGATTTCTCATGGTGTGATAAAAGGTACTCTAAAACTGATTATGGCAATGATTGCACATGTCTGTTGAGTATACTGAAAGCTATTGAATTGCATACTTTAAATGGGTAAATTCTGTGATATGTGAATTATATCTCAAAACGGCTTTTATTTAAAAAAAAAAAGGGCAAGTGAGTGTTGGAGAGTGTGGGATGTTTAGGTAACTGAGAAGTTTGGTGCAATTGGAATATAGGTTTCTAGGAAGTGAGATAGGTGTAGATTGTAGCCCTTGGGCAAGGACCTCATACATCAGACAAAAACCTTGACATGTTTTCATCCCACATTATTGTAAAGTTCACCCACGTGGTGGTATATAGTTCATATATTTCACTTTTGTATAATATTTCACAATGTAATTGTGTAAATGTATCATGATTTACTTACTCATGCATCTGCCCTAGGACGTTTGTTTTGTTTCTAGATTTTGCTCTTATAAACAGTACTGCGATAAACTTTCTTATAATCCAGTGTTAAGTCTCAGAAGACAGTGTCAAGTACAGTGCTGTTTTTATAAAGCTCAAAAATGAGCAAAACTTTCAAAGGTACACCAGCACCCTTGTATGATAAGACTATCACAAAACAAGGAAAGAAGTAATAATCACAAAATTTAGCATCATGACCTCTTTAAAGGCAACGGGGGTAGCAGGTGAGCAGGGAGAGAGGGGAGAAAAGGAGGAGAGGATGGATGCAAGTTTACAGACAATATTCTAGTTCTTTTTGTTGTTAAGGTTTTATTTTTACGTAATCTCTACACTCAACATGGGACTTGAACTCATGACCTGGAGATGAAGATTCACATGCTCCACCAACTAAGCCATCCAGGTGCCCTAAAAATATTCTAGTTCTTGATTGGGTGATACATTCATGGGTACTTTATAGATACAGAAGTATTTATTGAAATCAACTTTGCATTTTAAAATGATTTTAGATTCACAAAATTATTGCAAAGATATTACAGAAAGTTCTGTATCTCCCATATCTGGTTTCTCTTATCATCTTACCTTAGCATGGTACCCTTGTCACAATGAATAACTGATAATGATGCATTGCTGTTAAGTAAAATTCGTAGTTTATTCAGACAGATTTCGTGTGTGTGTGTGTGTGTGTGTGTGTTTTACGCCTAATAGCTTTTTCTGTTCCTGTAGCTCATTCAAGATACCACAGTACATTTAGTTATCATGTCTCCTTACGCTTCTTTCAGCTGTGAACGTTTCTCAGAATTCCCTGGGTATGTTGTTTTGGGTTTTTTACTTCTTTTTGATGACCTTGACAGTTTTGATGCTGGCCAGGTATTTTATAGAATGTCCTTCAAAAGGAATTCATCTGATGTTTTTGTCTCATGATTAGACTTAGCAGAAACGTAACAGTGGTAAAAATGCCACATCGCATCATATCAAGAGTATATCCCATCAACGCATCTTATCCCTGTTGGCATTAACTTTGACTGCCTGCCTGAGGTAGTGTCTGTCAGTTTCTCCACTGTAGTTACTTTTTTCCCTTTTCCTACTGTCCTCTTCAGAAAAAGTCAGTGTGCAGAGCCACGCTGAAAGAATAAGGAGTTATACTCTACCGCTCTAAGAATGGGGTATCCGCATAAACTACATGAAATTCTTCTGCATGGGAGATTTGTCTCTTCTCCCCCATTTTTTAATCTATCCAGTTATATCAGTATGGACTCAGATATTTGATACTTTAGGTTCCAATCTAACAGTTTCACTCGTGTCACTTTAGCCGTTCCTGTTTTTAGTTGGCAGGATGTCCCTTTGACATACCCTTGTCATTGGCAAGTTTGGGAGGCTTTTTTTTGGGGGGGGGGTATTGTATTTTAGGGCTTTCTTTGGCAATTCCTAAATGTCTGGCACTCCAAAGTGCTCCTTGTACAATTCTGTCCCCGCACTGGACTCAGTCGTTTCTCTAAGGAGCCCTGTCTGGTTCCTTTTATTGGAGAGCAGACACCAAGATCTGGATTTGGTGTGTCTGTTGCTAGTGGAGCATTGTTGCTTCTAGGCTCTCTCAGTTGACAGAGGCAAGAAAATATGCATGTATGTACTAACCAATGTAAATACATATACCTGTAAATATTTTTATGTATAACCTTCTGTATCTCTATTAAGCTAAATATGAGTTCATACCGAATCAGCTCTAATTCATTTCTAGATGAAGCATTTTAGCCTTTTACCCTTATATATAACCTTCAGCTCCGGTGAGAGACCTGGCCCTCACCATCCATATATTTAATTGTTCAACTTCAGTATACATGTATAATGGTTTCACAATTATTCATGTATGCCCCTGTAAGAAACAACATTTTTAGGAGCACCTGGGTGGCTCAGTCAGTTAAGCATCCGGCTTTGGCTCAGGTCATGATCTCACAGTTCGTGGGTTTAAGCCCCATGTCAGGCTCTGTGCTGACAGCTAGCTCAGAGCCTGGAGCCTGCTTCAGATTCTGTATCATCCTCTCTCTCTGACCCTCCCCTGCTCACACTGTGTCTGTCTCTCAGAAATAAATAAAAAACATTAAAAAAAAGAAGAAGAAGAAAGAAACATTTTTAACGAGAAGGTAGTTCCTGGGTACATTTCCTTTTGATTTTAGTCTTCCACACTACTTATTTCCAAAATTACTTAGGTCTGCACATTAGGCCTTTATACCCTTTAGTGAGGTTGCTCCATACATTAGTAATACATTCAGATTCTTTTGTCACTTTCTGCATTCCATCCTAGGATCCCTCAACCTACTGGTTGATTTTTTTTTTTAATTTGCATGCATTAGAATTTACTCTGTCCTCTAAAGTTCTCTGGATTTTGACCATGCTTAATGTCTTAGAGCTACCTTTACAATAACCTACAGAATAATCTCACCTCCGCAAAAAATCTTCCATGTTCTACTTGACTCTCCCACTCTGAAACAGGCAACCACTGATCTTTACTGCCTCTGTATTTTTGCTTTTTCCAAAACATCACGTAGTTGGAATCATACAATATGTGGCTTTTTCAGACTGGCTTTTTTATTTTTTACATAGTAATATGCCTTTAAGATTGACCTATGTCTTTTCATGGTTTGATAGCTCTTTTTACATTGAATAATATTCCATTGTATAGCTATACCCATTTATTAGTTTACCTATTGAAGGGCATGTTGGTTGTTTCCAGTTTTTACAATTATGCATAAGTTGCTGTAAACATTTGTTTGCAAACTGTAGTAGGAACTTAAGTTTTCACATCATTTGAGTACCTAGAAGCATGATTGCTGGGTCATATGTTAAGACTATAGTTAGTTCTGTAAGGAAGTGCCAAAGTGTCTTACAAAGTGGTTGTGCCATTTTGCGTTCTTACAATCAATGAATGAGAATTGCTGTTGCTTTGCATCCTTACCAGGAATTGGTGGTATTAGTGGTTTGGACTTTAGCCATTTTAATAAGTATGTAGTGATAGCTCCTTGTTTTCTTTTGCATTTCCTAATGTCTGTGATATTGAACATCTTTTCTAAAGTTTATTTTCCTATTTGGTTAGGTGTCCATTCAGATCTTCTGCCCACTATTGCTTATCTTCCTCCCTCCCTCCCTCTCTCCCTTCCTCTGTAATTCATAGATGTTGTGTGTATTTTTTTGTTTATATCAAAGAATACAGTAAAACATTAAAGCAAGGGAGCAGAAAAAAACTTTGAGCCTAATGCTATAGGTCTAAGGACAAATTAGGTTAAGAATTCCGGCTTTAAAAAAAATTCAGACTTGACTTCAAGCTCTAGCTTTGCTATTTACTAGTCTTATGATTTTGGGAAAGTTATATAATTGCTCAGTCTTGGGTTCTTCATATTTAAAATGAGATTGTTAATATCTATTGGGTCTGTTTTCATGAGAATTTAATTAAAACAACAGGGTTAGGTAGACTTCAAGCGAGTGCTAGAGACTTTACCCATGTACCACACTGGGTATAAGACATAGTGATTTCCCATACCCTCAACAAAGAGAGTGAACTCTTCATTAAACAAACATTAAGTGCCCCTTCTGTGCCAGCAGCTGTTCTCTGTATGTGGAATATATCTGTGAGCCTCAGTGTGGTGGGATTTACAGTAGTCTTTTAAACCGGACTGTAAGATTTACTCATAATTTAGAAAATGGACTGAGAGGGAGAAAAATAGAAGTCAAGAATTAAATTAGTAGACTCTTTTAAAGATTCAGGCAAGAGATTATAAGAACCTAAAATCTAGAACCTGGGCATGGGGAGGAGGGACCAGCTGAGAGAGGTATCTCAGAAACAGAATCTGGTAGACATGGAGATTATTAGCTGATTATGGGTAAGACAGAAAGTGGTGTTAAAGATGACTGGCTTTTTCTGAATGGGTGATTTTAGAACACTGGTTTATAAAGGAGCAAAGTCACTTAGAATGTTTTGACAGTCAACACAGCTTTATGCATACGGTCCCTAGCCAAATTTTCTTCTGTAAAAACTCTTTAATTCAGAAGTGCTGATGCCCTAGCAGAAACATCTGAAGAGAAAACTTAAACCCTCAAGTCAAGAGGGAAACCTTCAAGATGAATTTCCTGTATTCATAGCCACCAAAAATGTTCTGTATTGGTTCTAATAATTGTGTTGCTGAGCATTTTCAGAGACGGCACAGTACTCTTGCTTGTCTGACAAAGTTGGAAGGTAGGTTTTTGTTCAGCAGCAAAGAGAACTGCACAATTTCATCTCCAATTCTAAGCTAAACAGAGCCGAGAGATAATTCCCCTGTGTGTTTATAAGGAAGAGTTAAATCCCTCCCAGTGTAATATAGCACCAGATCGAAGTAAACAGACTCTGATTTCAGTGCTAGACACAGCCTTAAGGCAGAAGAAATTACACTGTCATGCAGAGGATATGTAGCTGCTGCTGTTTTGGTGCCTGAGTTCTTTGCTGTCACATAGTTGAAGGCAATCCAGATGAGGAAGAGTGTTAACCGACAAAAGTAGAAAATTCCCCGCACATGGCTTCGAGGGATGTAGGGGGAAGAGTAACGATAGAACAGTGCCGTCTGAACACACCAAAAAGGGGTCCATTCCAGAAATCGCTGGCTTCAACTTGTCTCTTCATTCTTATTGGAAGCAAGTGTTCACAAGGACAAAATTCAAGCTACAGTTTAAAAACTGTATTTCATCAGTTTATCTGCCATTGTAGAATCAAAAAATTACTATTGCTTCTTTAATCGAATTAGCATCCAGTTGCTTACAAAATAAGCTTAGGAAAAAATGGAACAGCCACTTTCTTGAGATTCTTAAGATCTGTATTATTTAAGAAAAAGTATAGGATTTGCCTCTGTATCTCTTTATCTTTAGATGTATGTGTAGATGTAGGCAGTTACCCTTAAAAAATCAAAGGGCTATTCTGAGCAGTCTTGATATATAAGTTCTGCCACTCAAAATGGAAGGTTAAAAAAAAGATAAGGATACAAAATGATTCTGTCTCCCCAGCAAGATGGGGGTTCTGCCAATTGCTGAGTATGTCTATTCCAGTTATGTGTTCTAGAAATGGAAAAAGAACTTCAGGTTGGGCTTGGAGGCACACTATGCCCTCTGCAAGACAGACCTGAGCTAAAATTCCATTCATTGCCTCTACTCTGATTACTAGGCCACCACGATCGTTTTGGCCTCTTAGAATTCATGTTAGTTCAGAGCCACAGTCCAGTAATCTCTGAAAGGCCTCATATTTCCTTTTCCACATTGCACAATCACCCTGATAAAAGGCCAGTTGTCCCTTTGGGGAAGACTAGGGGTGGAGGTGGGGGAACAAGAATATAAATATGACATAGTGTAGAATTTTGACTGAAAGGTGATTATGAAAGTACATTATAAAAACATGGGAAACAAAACAAATCATCTTTTCCAAAGTAATAACTTAAAATAAGACGTGAACCAAGAGAGAAAGATGTGGGATAAATCTGGAAATCACCTTAGCATTAGATGGTAAGCAATGCTTCTATGACTTTAACCCATCTGCAAATAAAAATGCAAACTCAGTTATGTAATACTGAATTAACTCGAGATAACATTAAATGCAGGATCCATGCAGTGTCTATAATCTTCAGTCATGGAAGACTTTATCCTGGTGATTTAGTTTGCCTTGAGTGATTACTGGTTGTAGTAAATGTCTTTCCAGCAGCTCGTCCTCGATATTTTCTGAGAACAGCATCCCATATCCTTTTGGGGCGCTTCTCCCTCCACAACATTTTAAGACTCTGCTTTACGGTCAGTTTCAGTACTCTACCTCCTGGCCACAAAGATGACCAATCCGAATCATTTCCTGAGATTTTATTCAAAGATATTAAGGGTCTCGTCCTTCTTTGTGATGGCTAAGCTGCTGGCTCCCTTCTCCCCACCCGCCCACCTTGATGGAGGGAAACATGCAGTAGGAGAGAATGAGGTCAGCACTCAAGAGAGAAACATGACTAAGATATTGATTAATTTCGCCATGCTAGTATTAGTCTAGCGCCATTGATCTCTTTCACGGTTATGTGAACTAATCAATCAATCTCCCTCAAATTGCTGAATGTTTCAGTGGAACTGCTGACCAGTTCTGCTTAATGCAGTCCCTCAACACCAGCTGGCTACGCTTTGCTTCCTGGGATACTAAATTGTTCAGCGTGCCCCCACTGGCAAGAGCACAGAATGCTAGTCAAGAGTCTGAGGCGATGGTGCCTCTACTAAAGAGCGGGTCTCATCACCTCTAAATCTCCTAATTTAAATACCTAGTTCTCTGGGTTATTGAGACACTAAAACATGATAATATAAATAATAGAAATGTGAAGCACTGTAGTGGACCGGGGCACAGTAGCCCTCACTGAGAACATCCAGCCTCCAGCGTGTGGTTAACCACCCAGGCCCTTGCACAGGTAGGTGGCCTGCTGTGCCATCCTCACTGTCCACTACTCTCCTGTGTAAACTGTTGTATGCAGACTAGCTTACTTGTCATTCCCCAGTAAGCCGTGTATTTCCCCTGTATTTGGCTTGCTTCCTGCCCTTTATCCATCTATCTAAACTTAGCCCATTCTTTAAAAATCACTAAAATCAACCCCATCTCTTCTATGACTTTTTTTGACTAACTGGTCTAAAGTGATCACTTCTGTCTCCAAATCCTGTGAACACTACTGCCTGTATCTTTAATGTGGTAATTAGCCCTTTAATGTCTAGGTCTTTTCTGTTTTTCATTCAAGCTGTTATATATTTCACATTATTTTTTATTATCAAATTCTTTTATCTGATTTTTAATCTAATTGTATGTTTCGTGTGGGCAAGCACACTTCTTTTCTTTTTTTGGTCTGTTAGGGGGCCTTACTACCTAACGGTTACACAATAAGAATATTGGAGTTAGTCATTCTTTATCGGTCTGTTTATTCTGTCTCCATGGAAACCATGAACTATGTGAAAATGTAGATATTTTGAACTGTTCTCTTTATGACACATATAATCTTACTCTGATAGGCACCCTTGCATGAGGAAAGGAGTCAGTCCCACTTTATGCAGGAAATATCAATCAAGTAGGATGGAAAGAACTATAGAAATTGCTTGGACCTAGAAAGGTGATTTTTGTTCTGATTTTAACATTTGCTTCAGGTGAGTTGGCCTTTCATATCCCAGTGAGCAGTTACACAGGGAAATAATGACTCAGTCTCTTCCTGACTGAGAAGCTGATGCAGAACATTTCTGAACCTACAATCTTGGCAGGTTTTACTCCGCTCCCATACTACTTCCGTGACAGAAAGACTAGCCAAAATAGGAATAATGACCAAGTTATGGTGGGCGTTTTTCTCCTTGGCCTCTAACCTATTTACTCTAAGGTGAATAATCTGCATTTTATGTGTAACAAAATTGCCATCATACATTGCCTTCAACAGTCTGTAGCTGATAGAATGTGCGAATCACAATTTAATACCTGTCATAAATGAATACGACACAGAACCGGAAACTTCAGAAGAATTTTGGAGTTTGGTTTGACAAGTTCAGATAAAGGTTATGTAGAGGGAACCACAGCCTTCTTCCTAGCAAGCCTTTCAAGCAATTTGCTTTGTTAGGCAACTGTGGTTAATAAGGGTCTGCTTCCTGTTCTGTGTCCAGGGAACTACTTTGTAAGTCCAGTGTTGGGGGTAGAACTACCACAGTTGGTGCAAGCAAGCTGTAGTGGACCAGGTTTGACTGTTTCCCAGCAATTACGTTTCCAGGAATATGATGTAACTTGTGGTATAGCCAAATCCTTGAGCTAACAAGTAGTGATATTAGTGGGGTTACTGCAATCATTCTGAATTATTGAGGAAGCTTCTAAAATGTGTTCTTAGTCTGAAATTTGGCTTACCGAAATCTTGGCCAGAGAGGTGCATTTTAAAACAAACAAAACTGAAAAGGAAATTTTAAATCCAAAATTGCCTTAAATGTGTTAGAAGTAATTTAAAATAAAGTTATGTCAAACTAAAAGGAATAGAAATTTGAAATTGTCAGATGTTGTATTATGTGATATCAGCTAATGTTGGTGTAGATTATAAGAACTTAAAGATTTTGCAACCAATGTCCAGACCAGCATTTTAAGACATCACTGTAGTGTTATTTAAAATAGCCCAAGAAAATGACTTGGGCCCATTGTATTTTACAAGTACAGTGTATCAGTAAGGATACTGATTTATTTTCCAGTTGCATCTTTATCTTCTTTTGAATTCAAAATGTGACTTGATCTAAGGTGACTTATTTCTAAATTCAAAATCAAAGCAACTGGAAATTAGAAATTGCAGATTTGCAGTCTATCCAAGTTATAAGCATGCAGGAAACTTTTGTGCATTAAAGGCATCTATTATATGCTAAGTAAATTTCACAAACAAATCAGTAAATGAGTTAATGAATAAATAAATGAAAGAACCAGTCAGGATGCAGCACAGATGACCGTGTAGAATTTACTGGCACTGGGAGACCGAATGATTTTAAGGTTTCCATGTTTCATTGTTTATAAAATTAAAATAATAGAGTAACCTTATTTGCAGGGTTGTATGAAATGAAACCACGCACACGATATGCCTAACAATGCCTTGCCCGTGGTAATCAGTGTTCCTTTTCTGTATGTGAAAATGTAGCCTTAATTAAAAAAAAAAAAATAGGAATCGCTTTGCTATAAGTGGAAAGAGACATTTGGAGAGGCCAGTGTCATTGGCAATTCCTTATTTCCATGATTTCTATCATCCTGTCTATAGAGATAATTTCCTAAAGGAAATTTCCCTCTCCTACATCTCTCCTTGGTCACAAACTCATATTTCATTTTTTAAAAATGTTTTAATGTTTATTTTATTTTTGAGAGCACTGGGGAGAGGCAGAGAGAGAAGGAGGCAGAATCTGAAGCAGGCCCCAAGCTCTGACCAGTCAGTGCACAGAGCCCGATGAGGAGCTAGAACCCACAAACCACAGATCATGACTGGAGCTGAAGTCAGATGCTTAACCAACTGAGCCACCCACGTGCCCCAAACACAAACTCTTATTTCTAATGCAAGGATTATGAAAAGTGTTGCTCAAAAACATAGGGACAATAGTACCATAGTTACTTTTACAGACTTCTCTTGAATCTTGAATACAATACTGGTAATGCATAGATTACAGCTTGAAAATCAATGGCTACCATTCACTCAAACCTTTGTTGAGTTTTGACCGTGATAATAGCAGGAGTGATAAAGATAAATAAGGCATACCCCTGGCCTTGGGAAACTAATTGCATATGGGTCAGGCTTGTCCAATACTAACAATTATACAAGATATAAAGTGCTAGAAGAGAGGCATGGATTAGAATGGGAGCCGAGAGAGAGCAAATACAGCCTTGGTAATTAAAGAAACCTTCATAGAAAAAAGTTGCAGTTGTCTGACACCCCTGAAAGATGAAGTGGCATTTGGCAGGAGGGGGATGGGGATGCTGAGGGTGGGTGTCTAAGGAGGGAAAGCATGGAAGTCCTAGAAAGAGTGCTGTTACACCTAAGCATGACGGGGTGTTTATCCGGAGCAGTAGTTGTTTAAAGCTACACCATTTTTTTTTTAATTTTTTAGTTTATTTCTGAGAGAGAGGGAGACAGTGTGAGCAGGGGAGGGTCAGAGAGAGAGGGAGACACAGAATCCGAAACAGTCTCCAGGCTCTGAGCTAGCTGTCAGCACAGAGCCCGACGCGGGACTCGAACCCACAAACCATGAGTTCATGACCTGAGCCGAAGTCGGACGCTCAACCGACTGCACCACCCAGGCGCCCCTAAAGCTACTATAGAAATTTTAAACTGAAACCTTCTATAGAATTCTACATGGAAAAAAAAGATCAAAACAAAGATGCCTTTCTGAAACAGGGAGAGAGAGCTGATATCACAGCTACAGGCTCTGTGACCTCCCATGGTAACACAGGGGGCATTCTCAGGGAAGGAAGAAAAGAGTGGAGGCCGTGTGGACCGGAGTTGGGGGCCAGAATATGTCACGTTAGACAGATTGGGCTTCTTAAGTCCTCTGAGGGCTTAGGAGTCACCAAACATTTTTAAGAAAGCAAATATCAACTCTATTAGAAAGAGACTCCTAGGCCTTCTGTAAAGTGGATCGCAGTAGAGACCTAATCAGGTATTCCAAGAGTCTAGATGTTAAAGGAAGTGCAGGAACTAATTTGCCTAGATCTGAGTTCTGGTGTTGGCTCCTTCTCTACCAAATTGCCTGACCTTTAAATGACAGAATCTTGGATTCAAAAGGAAATTTCCATATGTAGTGAGTCAACTACCTTCCTACTTTGGATATCCCTTTAACAATGCAGCTGATAAATGATCAGACTAGTATATGGCCTAGAACATGTACATGACATGAAGCACACTGTATTAGGAAGAATCCCATTCTTTTTTGGTAGCCCTAATGGCATTTAAAAACCTAAAAATTAACATTTTAATCTTCACCTAGAGCAGATCTTCTGTTTGGGATTTTACTAGATGCGCTCTGAATATGTATACATAGCCCTCAAGTTTTTCCTCTGCCTTTTCTGAGGAAATCCTTCCAGAGTTTGCGGGACATAAGTTTCAGGCTGGTCACTTTCTGGTTTGCCCTCCATAGATGCTCTCTGTGAAAAAGTGGAATCCAGAGATAAAATGAATTCTTCAGACGAATGGGGCTGTTCCTCCTCCTGATTTGGAAGTACTGCTTCCTAAAAAAGCATATGACTGCAATAATATTTTAATAGCCAGGTCATTCTTACAGCCTCTTTGTCAACTCAGTAGCCTTCAGCGAGTCTGTTAGCCCATCCTGTCCGGGGCCCTCCAGCCTGACAGTAGGGTCACACCTGCCTTCTGTTCATGGTAATTATGGATAATACGATGTTAAATTAAATTTACAGGCAATGTTGTACTTGAAATTCAAGGTGACCTAGTTGTTGTGCAGATGTAGTTTTAAGAAAGACAAAAGGACCATTGACAAGAAAGTAATCGGTATCAAAAGCATATTACACAGCCTCTGAAAAAAAAAAAAAAAGACATGTTTCCTAGGAGTTTGCATTCTGTGACCCTTACTACTTGTGTTTTAGCAATAAAACATTTAGCCTGACTACTCTATAAATAGATTTTCAATTTATATTGCCAGATAATACACAATTTGATGAGAGTGAAGATGCCTTTCCTGAGAGGCTAAGTTAATTGGCTTATATATTATTGTCTTGTATGTGTCTCAGTTTTTCCCTTGGCTTCCAAGCCTTTGAGGCGAATGTTACTTTCTCCAACAGAATATTCTCTTGGCTGACTTCAGCAAAGGAGTGACCAAGTCTGCTCTACATTCATTGGCAGTGATGTTGCAGTAATCGGAATAAAATAAGGTCTTTGGGAGAATCTGGCTCAGACAATAGGAGTCACAAAGTAAAAACAAGCAGATCCTTACTGTTAGCCCTCTTTCTACATGCTTGGAGCTGAACACTGTTTGACAGTCACAGGCCAGTGCATTTTATGAAACTGAGCAATTTCCCTGCCTGCTTTAGATAAGACCCCCGCCCCCCTTTGTATTATATCAGTGACCTCCAAAAGCTTTTAGAAGCTACTTGGCATCCTTCACAGGTAGTCTAAAGCAGTCACTGAACTTCGTAACAGCATTGAAGCTCTTGGCTGTGGTGGTAAACTGTGTTTGGCTCTGGGGATTTACAAAAAAACATTACAGATGCAGTCATCAGCTCTTCTGTGATCAGTCTTGTTGAAATTCTGCTCCTTGTGTCCTGATCATACATTATGCAAATAATGGACGTAGAATCCAAGTTATTGGCTGCACTTTTTTTTAAACATAAAACTAAGAAAAATGGGACTCTCTAACAAAAACTATGGGCACTCTCTGAAAATTATAATTGTATTTTCAAGATCCTGTTGTTTCCCTATGTCAACAGACCTGATATTTGATATTCCCCTCTCACTGGGACTTTAGGTGTGTTTCATCTGTTCAAATATGGACTTTTTTTAGAGGGGAAGAAAGAGTATTACTACTGTACCCTTGGCCACTTCTACAACATGATTAGTATCTGCAGAATGCCATTAGCCCCCCCCAAAAAAAAATGTGCCGTTGGTACCAGACATATCTAAATAAGATTTTTATGCAGGATGAAATTTACAGATAAGAAATATTGAAAAAGAAATGAAAATTTTGGCAAAACTTTCTGTGAATCAGAGGAAAATAAAGAGGGTAAAAGCTGATGTTTTGTTAGTGACTTAAATGTCTACTTTGAATAACCTGCATTGCTTGTTTGAAGTGGGAATAAATGGGTTACAATTTCAACCATATTATCTTATAATTTTGCATGTGTAAAATGTAAAATTTGTGCTCTCCCATTGTGGAGAGTAGCTTTGTGAATAGTGAAATGCAAAGGTTAGAAAGTGGAATTACTTTCCAAATAAATTCCTATTCATTCCTACTATACTTACTAATTTATTTACCTCTTAAAGAACTTTATGGTTCTCCTAAAGCAATCATATATCCTTTTTTAAAAGCCCATCATTTCATATTGTGTTTAGTAGACACCTCATATATAAGATGTGAGCAATAGACATATTCCACATAGAAGGATGAACAACTTGTCCTGTGAGATGTATATAAGCCCATCTATACTTTTTTGTGGTTCTCTACTGAAGTTTTCGTTTTTGTTCCTTTGCTCTTCTCAGTCGAGTTTTTATCTCATCTTCCAGGTACTGTATTTCTTCCCTGCTCAAAACTGTGAACCCCCAGAGACTAGGTCTGTCTTACTATCCCCATCATATACCACGGAGTACAGTTGAGTGTACTTGGGAAAGTAGGCAAATGCATGGGTGGGTAGTAGAAGAACCAGTGGGTGAGTAGATGGGTAGGTGAACATGTGGATGGATGGGTAGACCAGTGGCACCTCTTCCCTACCAACATAATTGCTGGAATCCTAGACACCTAATGGTTGGTCTGTAATCCCTGTCAATCTTGAAGTTTCAGGGTGGTCTCAAAGAACTTTATTGCCTCTTAGAGTATGCTTTGAAACTACAAGGTTTGGAGGAAGAATCTGGAGTATCTTAAAAGGAATTATAAAAGACTAAGGCCAGCTCTGTTAATTTTGCATCAATAGAAAGTCTTTGATTTTTCCCAAATGAAGTTATAATTTAGAAATGGGGTGTGATTTTATGACAGTGGTAATGATTTCTGCAGAGACAACAGATGTCCCTGTGGCTATGATTTATATGATTGTTTTTTTATAAACAAGACCAATCTATTTTGTTTAACAAAGACGCTAATTATAAATATTAGCTTAGCACTAATTTGGCATATAAATTCATGGAGTGAGACAAAAAAATGGAAGTCTTGTTTATGTAATTTGAATTTTGGTTTACTCCACAGTTTAATAATTTAGTTGCCTGTGAGTATTTTGTTTGTTTGTTTTCAATGACTTTATATTGGTTTTTACATGAATTTTGATGGACTTTCAGTGGGCTTGGTAGTAACTTCTGTTAAGAATGTTACGTATGATTTAACAGTTTGTTACGATAATCAAGTAAACTTTAGTTCAACTTGGGACATTTGAGTTGTCAATTTGGAAATCCTTTGCCAAGCCATCACAGGAGTGTTGGCAAACATCCACTTTAAAATAAATTTCCTTGTATTTTGTCTAGACTACTAAGTACTAACTACATCTGCTTTGCAGAGAATCAGATTAAGCCAGGAGAGTCTTATGTCTTCATTATGCCATTATTTGCAGTACATAGCGTTCGGATAAAATATAATTTTTCTGCTATCTCTAAGCAAGTTATAAACGAACAGAACTTTTTAAGAATGATAGCAATTTCATTACCTTCACATGAGAGCCTCTCCTATCGTCTCATCAAAATATCCATTGCTATAGTCAGCCATAAATGGCTGGGTATTAATTACATACATATTACGTATTGAATTGGCTACTAAATTATTGAATTTCTAAATATTGATTAAACAGTTAATGTAGATTATTAAAAACATATTTCTAAGATACAGAGTAGTTTAAGGATTATAGTACATAATTTAACCCCTTGATGAAAGGTGTATAATATTTATAATGTATGAAAGGCCTCAAATAAAAATGTTTGCATTGCTGCCAAAAAGTAATGGGGATAAATGAGAGGTTTATTTTAGTTTGTTAGCATAGTACAATATTCCCTTGAATTGAAAATATATCGAAGACTATAACAACTCTGATGATATGGAGGTAAATATAAGTGAAGTGTTTTAAGTGACTCATCCATTTTAAAGTATACTTCAGCTTCTTATGTTAAATGCCATTATCGTCCTTAACTTCACAGGGGCTGCCAAGATTCCTGGGTCAAGTTGTGCTAAAATCTTTTAAATATCTTCTAGAGTGTATACAGTTCTTTACTTGCCAGGTAGGAACCTAATGAAAAGCACAGTGGAGGCATTAGACATCACATAGATTATTTCCAGGTATTGCCTTCTTAGTTCAAAGGTTAGTTTTTGATGTCCCAAGAGAGAGAGCAACTTAATCTATGTGGATTTTTAAAATGGATTATTACTCTCTACATTTTGTTTACAGAAGTATTTACTAAATTTCTCTCCCTGGTCATCATTCTTCATAAAATATTAGATAAACTTTTTATTTGGAAAGATAATTCCAAGTTCAGTGTATTTTAAATAGAAAAATAAAGAGGAGAAAGGATAAGGATAAAATATTTCCTTGAGGGGCGCCTGGGTGGCTCAGTAAGTTAAGCGTCAGACTTCAGCTCAGGTCATGATCTCATGGTTCATGGGTTCGAGCCCCATGTCGGGCTCCGTGCTGACAGCCAGCTCAGAGCCTGGAGTCTATTTCAGATTCTGTGTCTCCCTCTCTCTCTGACCCTCCCCTGCTCACGCTGTCTCTCTCTCTCTCTCTCTCAGAGATAAATAAAACATTTAAAAAAATTTTTTTAATATTTCCTTAAAACTGAATAAGTGTGTATTTTAAAAATAATTTTATGGGGCACCTGGGTGGCTCAGTCGGTTAAGCGGATGACTCTTGGATTTTAGCTCAGGTCATTCATGATCTCATAGTTCATATGTTCGAGCCTCACATTGGGCTCTGTGCTGGCAGGGTAGAGCCTGCTTGGGATTATCTCTCTCCCTCTCTGTGCCCCTCCCCAGCTCACTCTTTCTCTCTCTTTCAAAGTAAATAAACAGATTTTAAAAAGTTAAAAATGATTTTATTACTTTATTTAAGATGATTGAAAAATGTGCATTTAGTACTTGGAGAGAGTACTTTATTTGTAATTGAAAAAGTAATATGTTTTATATCCAGGATAAAAGTTGAATAATATTGTGGTTTTCTTTTTTACTTTTTTTTTAAATTTTTTTAAATGTTTTTATTTATTTCTAGGAGAGAGAGAGAGACAGCGTGAGCAGGGGAGGGTCAGAGAGAGAGGGAGTCACAGACTGAAACAGGCTCCAGGCTCTGAGCTGGCTGTCAGCACAGAGCCCGACGTGGGGCTCAAACCCACGAACCACGAGATCATGACCTAAGCGAAAGTTGGACGCTTAACCGACTAAGCCACCCAGGCGCCCCTCTTTTTTTCTTGGATAATAGAATCAATATCATTTTAGATACTAGAATTTTAGTAACCTAAAAGTAGACCATTTTCTGGCAAATAAAATAGTTACTTTAAGACATTTAGGGCCACCTGGGTGTCTCAGTCAATTAAGCTTCGACTCGATTTTGGCTCAGGTCTTGGTTCATAGGATTGAGCCCACCATTGGGCTCTGTGCTAACAGTGTGGAGCCTGCTTGGATTCTCTTCTTCTCTCTCTCTCTTTCTGCCCCTCCCCTGCTCTTGTGCTTATACAATCCAAATAAATAATTAAGTAAATAAATAAATAAATTTTTTGCAAGTGACTTTCAAGACCTTAGATTTATCAGGCAAAAAAACAAATCAGTAAAAAAAGATATTTACATACCTCATAGTTTTACTTCCAGTTTTAATTATAAGATACAAAACAAAATGCATTCTTTTTAATATTTTTTAATGTTTGTTTATTTTTGAGAGAGGGAAAGACAAAGCACGAGTGTGACAGAGAGAGAAGGAGACACAGAATTTGAAGCAGGCTCCAGATTCTGAGCTGTCAACACAGAGCCTGATGTGGGGCTCGAACTCACAAACCAGGAGATGGTGACCTGAGCCAAAGTTGGACACTTACTGAGCCAATCAGGCGTCTCAAAACAAAAAATATTCTTAAATATGATGAATCCCTTGTATAAATTTTCATTTAAAAATAGAATTGTCACTTTGTACCTTGTGTCTTTTAGTCTATTAGGATATGCTATAATAACCTATATTTAAAACCCCACCTAAAATCACTTTTGATCTGTAATTTCCTATATGAAATCAAACATTAAGTTCATTTTAACTTTGGGAACTCAAATTTGTAATGACATAATGCCATTACATTTTTTGGACTACTTTAAAAATTAGTAAAACATTTTGATTCTGAAATAATTAGGGTTTTTATTAGCCTGAAAATAGAGCTCTTCCCAGCCCTTTTACCCATCTGCCACATGAATCGTATGACAACTTTAACAGGTGCTTCTTACTTCGCTTCCACAAAGTATGGATTTGAAAACAGAATCCTACTCTTGGGTGTACCTTCAGAGTTCTCATATCTGGCCAAACAGTGCAAAAAAATGAGGTGTCTATCTTCAGTCAGTATTGGACTCAGTGAAATGTGGCAGTAGAAATTTTCCAATGCCAGGTATAAGTCTATATAGTGATTTATTGGCTTCATTGCATTTGAAATGTTGAAAATGTTGCAAATAATGTGTCATCACTGTAGAACATGTAATTTACACAGGGCATGTTTCATTTTGAGTAATTTGATGTTTTTCTTTGATTCCCAGAACCTTTCTTCCTTCGTATTGTTTTTATTTCTCTCTCTGTAGGTAAATGGAGGAGACTCCAGTTAATTATTTCAAGTAACTTTTCTTAGCTCCACATTTATTTGACTTCTAGTTCCTTAAAAATTCAAATTATATGACAAAATATTTTGAATGACTTTACTAAAATAAACAAATTTATTGGGAATAGACGTCTTCTCAAATATTGAAAAATGGTCTTTATTCCATTGCCTTTGGATATTTCTTAAAGATCTACTCATTTACTAATGACATGCTGTATTCTGGATATGCCTTTATTCACAAAATAAATGCAAATTTCCTTTGACTCATCTTGATTAGGAGAAAATCAGGTATGTACTCTTCAAAAGAGTCCTGTTTCCCTCCTGTTACATTTCTGATGACCAAGCATATCATAATTCATTTTCTTATTGCCTAAGGAGAACTACGATAAGGATATGTGATTCATTCTAAAATAATCAAGGACTTTAGTAATTAATTTTAAAATAAAATGAATCATCTTTTGCCTTACATGCCATCCATTAACCCTGTATGGGAATTTGATTACTGTGTCTGTACAGTTTTTTTATTTGATAACTCCAGACAGTTGCTTTATTTGATAATATAACTACTCATCTGGGATTAAATTCTTAATGTTTTGCCATTGTGAATTTAACAAAACTGTGAAGTGATTTTATAAAGATATCTAAAGCATTTGCTCGTAACTGAGGAGTATATGATTCAATATGCCTCAAAACTTAAGTTTGTTTTTTAAAATCACTGTGTTGGTTTTGTTTGGTTTTGTTTTTTAACTTCCACTGTCTCGTTCAGTATATATACCTAATCTGTGTTCTGAGGCTAAAAACTTTCTTTTAAGGAATACATGTTTTGACTTGTTAGAATTTCAGTATTTCAGTTCAATCCTTCAAAAAGTATATTTCTTTACAAGCTGCTTTTTATAAAGCTGTATCTTTTCAGACCCACTAAATTATGTTTTACTTCAGAAATTTGTTATACTTGTCTACAGAGTAGAAGTATTTTCAAAAGCATTTTATGGAGTAGTTTGGTAGACCATCCACTTTTTACTTTAACAGATAGCTTTGGCTTGAATAATATATTTTATTCATGGGGCAGAACAGAGTGACTCTAAATAGTTTAATGTTTGTTCTTGCTTGGTCTTTTGTCAATTTGGAGATTTGTGTAGTGGAGGTATAGAGGTTAAGAGTGTTAAGACTTTAGTTTGGGTATTATTTTTGTAACCCATTAATTTATTTTTTTTTATTTTTTAATGTTTTATTTATTTCTGAGAGAGAGAGAGAGACAGCGTGAACAAGGAAGGATCAGAGAGAGAGAGAGAGAGACACAGAATCGGAAGCAGGCTCCAGACTTTGAGCTAGCTGTCAGCACAGAGCCCGATGCGGGGCTCAAACCCACAAACTGTGAGATCATGACCTGAGCTGAAGTCGGACACTTAACCAACTGAGCCACCCAGGCCCCCACCCCCATTAATTTATTTTAGTAGGAGTTATTTATGATATAGGCAGTTCCAATAGCATTGACTTATTCTTTAGTACATTCATCCTAGGAGTCAAATTAATCCACAGTGAAATGTGTCAGTCCTCCAATTTAGTGAACACAGGGGGATCTTTATTAAGAAAATACTAACTCTACTTTCCATCCCTTTTTCGAAGTATTCTGGGAGAATAATAGCAAGACAAACAAAAATAGACCTTGGAAGCTACTATTTCTCTGTAAAAATGGAATAATATCTTAATTAAGATGTTGTTCTAAACTATTATTTCTAAAATATTTTAATAAATATCCAACAACTCCAGTACAACTTTAAGGTAGTTGCTTATTTTCATTTGTTAAGCAAGCATTTTCTGAGCACTGTTGGTACAATCCCTTACCTGATAAAGAGGTAAATTCCAATTTCCACATGCATAAAAAACATACGTATGCACACATGTAACACACCTACCTACCTGAATCCAAATAAGGCTGTCAAGTAAAATGTTAACCAAAATATTTCATCCAGTTTAGCCAATCAACCCAGGAAATAGAGTGCAAGAAGTAGAGTATAATTCAAAAAAAAATAATAGAATTGAAAATATTGACCATCCAGAAAAAGTAAGGAGCCACAATTTTTACTTGAAGTTAGGAATAATTTGAATGGTTTATTATGTCTGATTAAAGTGATTATTACAAACTTCCATATCCCTTAAGTTTAATTTTTGTGAAACATTAATTATTCCCCAATTTAAACAATTTTTTTCTTTGATCCTGTGGTCTTACTTGCATTGCTTGAAATCCCCCCACTCCTCCCCGCTTTTTTTTGATCCCTCTATCAGTTGTTTTTCCTTTTTATTTTTTTTCCCTTGTACCTGGCATTTAGTGTGCCTTCAATGTAGATGTACCAAAAGAAATAAGGAATAAACAATGGCTAATAATCTCTAAGAAAAATCAAAAGCCAGAAAAGCATCTTTTCAGTTTCTCCCATTCTGAGGATAAAGACCTCACATGGTCAATCCTCAGACTTAAGAGAGAAAGAGTACTAGATTCTAAGAGTTTATTCATGTAATCAGTATGATGTGGAAAATATCTTTGCTCTTAGCAAGTAGAAAGATCTCTCTACCTCAGTAATACCAATCTTCTATTCTATAACTACACATGATAAATGATGGAATTTTGACTTATGGATTTTCTTTAGAAATTGGGTGTTTCTCAACTTTCAAATTTTCCAGACTTCTTTTTCCCTTCTAATATGACTAGCAGAGAAAAAGCTTTGTCGTTGATACTGTTCATCCAGTGTGTGTGTTGCAGATAGTGGTGGGGGAGATACATATGTAATGGGGAAAATGCCTATTACTTTTGCATTTTTCAAAGTCTGGTGGGAAAAACTGCTGATTCTTAAACAACCATGATGACAGGAGCATGTCAATCATTGTTTCCATAAATGGTGGTGTATACTGGAGTTTGTCTTATGGAGAAATGGGGCATTCATATGGGCTTTTAAATGTTGTAGCTCTGAATAAGCTTTCCATAAAATAACTGAGTATCTTGAATAAATAATATCACCAAAGCAACAAGTCACATGGCATATTCTCCCCAGAACATTGCCTCTAGAGCCTGGCAAATGTTATCTGGGAATAAAGGACAATCCTCTTTTCTCACAAATGCCATGTATTCTATCTACATTGTTCCTGCACAAGATAAAACCTAAATGTTTTCTTTAAGGCCTCTTCCAAAATCTTCCCATCATGAAATAGAATGTCGTCTATTCATCTACTTTGAATGAGTGGCCAAGAGGACATTTGAGCTGGCAGTTCCAGGAACTAGATGGCATTACTTTAATGGTCTCAGCATGGGGTTATCTTTCCCACGTGGTGCATAAGAGTGGTTCACAGACATTAATTTTAGTCTAGATAGTCTTAAATGTCTGTTTCAGTAAGTGACTCATGTCTATTGAAAAGTTCTTTGCATGGCACAAAACCTTTTTCTAATTATGAGTGCCTTGATGATAAAGTTTAAACCCTTGTTATCATAAGATGGGTCAATTCTTCTTATTACAGTCCCAGCCTCTTGGGATTGATTCTGTACCCTTGTTCCGGGCAGTTCATCTCACAACAGGTGACATGGCAGCTTCCATACTTACAGATTTAAGCTGTTTCTCCATATCCCCCATTTTCAGTCAGCGTGATTTCCAGGTGGGTGGATCCCCTTTTGGGCTATACTCTCTTCTTAAATTTAAAATGTCTCAAATCATTCTTTTAATTTACCAAAACTTCCTACTTTTCTCATTACCTTGAATGGCACTTTCAACCACTTAACATGGTTCCAATTTTAGAATTGATTTTACTTCTATTTTAACGCCCTTTACTTTTTCCCAGGTAAATTTTTCCTTGTATTTCTAATTCTCATCCTGATATCATGTCACATCCCTGCTTAAGCCCATCTCTGGACTTAATATCATGCCTAAAGTCAAATCCAAACTTACTGTCATGTCCTAGAAGGTTTTCTGTAATCTTACTCCCGCTCTTATGTCTGCTTTCCCTCCCCTCTGTCCCCATCACACTGGTTCCCTCTCTGTTCTTCGCAGAAGTCAAGCTCATTGCTGCTTCAGGACCTTTGGACTTGCTGATGATTCTTCCTGCAATTGTCTTTCCTCGGATGTGTATATGTCTGCTTCCTCTCCCAGCTCAGGTAGCCTCTCGCGTGCACCTGTTAGCCCCCTATCCCACCACTCCATTTTTATGTTTTCAAGATGAAATAAGCCAAAGACATGCCATTTGAAAGGCCTTTTTTATTCTGCGTCCTCCCAAAGTTTTGCTGAAGTCCTTTCTCTTAAATAGTAAGAGTATGTGGTAATCCATTGGGTTTCTGAGTCAGTCCACAACGTTTTAGTTTCCTTCACCTCAAAAAAATGGTATTCCCCTCAGGAAACATTGCATTGAAGCCCTTATATCTCATAGGTTCCTACAACTTTGGCTTTCCTTTCTGCACAGGTGTGCCTTTCCAGTTATATTCTTCTTCATGTTCCAAAGTCTTTTTAATATGAGTACTCCATTACTCATGTTACTGAGTGTGTGACACACAAACCCTGCATGTGTATGTGTTTATCACACACACTGTATGTGCTTACTATGTCGCCGGATGGGTGAGGGCTTTCAGTACGTCCAGACTGACATTGTTCGCTCCTTGAGAACAGGGTTGTGACTCCTTCAGTGTGTTTATCGGGGGAGGGGGGGTAACTGTTTTTATAAATTAACTTTTTTCCAGGCATTGTGCCAGGCTCTTAACAAACATGATCTCATTTAATCCTGACAACACAGTGAACTAGTTACTTTTATTACCTTCATTTTACATCCAAGAAAATTCCTTAAGGAAATTGTTCAAGGTTATGCAGCAAATAAGAGACAGAACTGAGATTTGAATCCATGCAGTTTGGCTTGAGTGCTTACATTCTAAAACAACTGTTTGATACAGCTGACTCCATGCCCTAGAAATTCTTAAGTGATTTTCACTAGCCATCCTCATTGTATCTAGACAGAGCCATCCAACCTTGATCTTTGCTTCCAGTGAACTGAGTGCCAATTAAATATTGAATAGTACTGAATATTAAAAATCAACTCTCAACATATTGGTGAAAATCTAAAGAAACAAACTAATAATTTATTAGGATCTTGAAAACATTAGTGCATTTAATTTTAGTTTATGTATTTAATCCACTAAAAAGAAGAGGCCCTTCAACCTGGTCTGCTCTAATGAGAGTAAGTTGAAGAGCCAAATTTCTAATTATAAAGGAGAAAACATACCCAATTTAGGGAAAGAGCCATTGAGTTGCTGAGGCTGTCATGAGACTCAGCATTAGGAAAGCACTGTGAAATTATATTACACATCTCTAAAAGGTAAATTGCAGGTAATTTAATTTTTGACTGAGGACAGTTAGAAATTTGGAATGATTCATCATCATTTACATAAATTACGATTGTCCCCTAAAATAGAAATATTGGTTATTATTAATGGGTTAATATTTATAATAAGTGTATTTTAATATAGATGTGGAAAATGACTAATTCTTTTCTCAAATGTTCAGTCCAAAATGCAGAGGATGGTTTGTTCTTGTTTAACCTAAAGAGCTAATGTTTGGTGCTTTGATTACGAAATAGGTCGTGTAGGGTGCCTGGGTGGCTCAGTGGGTTAAGCGTCCCACTTCAGCTCAGGTCATGATCTCACAGTTCATGGGTTCGAGCCCTGCTTCGGGCTTTGTGCTGACTGCCAGCTCAGACCCTGGAGCCTGTTTCAGATTCTGTATCTCCCTCTCTCTCTGACCCTCCCCTGCTCACGCTGTCTCTCTCTCTCTCTCAGAAATAAATAAAACATTAAAAAAAAAAAAAGAAGTCATGTAGAACATTGAGGATGGAAGGAAAATAAGAGTAAGTTACCCCTTCTGCTACAGATAACTCAGGATAGATGTGGCAGCTGATACAGGTTTACACTAAAATGGTAAAAGCAAAAATGAAGCAAAAGAAAAAATACTGTTCACTTAAACAGTGGGCCATGCTTTGGTAATTGACAGTATTCCACAGTTTTATATTAAAATTCTATTTTAGCATTTAACTTTTCTACTGTTCGGTAGGTAGTGCATTTAGACTTGTATTCATAGTAGACCACTCTTAACATAATTTATTTCCCTTTGGCAAATACCATATTCTGCAGTTTAGTTAACTGGGTTTCAGAGCCTCAGGGATTACACCTGAACTTCAAATTTCAAGGAAGTTTAAGTAATTAACATATGAAAGAATCTCCCCATTCACAATTGCCTTTAACTGATTGAGACAAGAGGAGATATGATTTCTTTGCAAAAACTTTCTAGAACCATAGCTTTATTGCTTATTTTTTAATGGCAAAATATTTGGTCGTATTGACCTTCAACAGTGATCCTGCTGTCTATAAATATTGGATGACTCATTTTCTTTTTCCACTCTCTCCCGTTCACAGTTTAGACTGCCACAAGCCAAAGGCACTCAAGTGAATTTTTAAAAATACCACAAACTAACTGCTATGAAATGAATAGGAAGCGAGTAATAATAACAAAATGCACTTTAGTCACAAGTGAGGTCATCTTATATATCCAGAAGGAAAATCTTCAGTTTCATTTCTGTGCCTTCCAGAGCTATGGTTGGGTTTATTGTCCTAAGAGAACTTTGCATCCTGCAGGAAGATAAACCCGTCAGTGGTGACCGTAGAAGATTCTTCTGGTAACACAGGTCATGTGTTTGTCACAACCCTTAAATGCCCAGTTCTTTTCCTTGAGGTGGCTTATTCATTGATGCCTGTCTCCTAGTTTCTTTAGGAACACATGGTATTCCAAAAAGAATGACCTTATGGCTAAGGTAATATTTATTAGGTAGACTGTGATTTTTAGTATCTGCTGAATAGGACTCTCTTATTTGCTCTGCAGTTATTTATTGAGCACTTTCTATGTGCCAGGCAAAGATGGAAGTTAGTAAATCTGAAAATTCAGCATAACTCTGTGACCAATAAAAAGTACAAGTAAGTTCTTGAACATATGAAATTATCTGCTTGTCTTATAAACGGTTGTAATGCAGATACTGAAATTTTGTTCATTGGGTGTTTTCTTCTGTTTTTGGAAATTATCCTGTCGAGCCCTCCACTTCTTGGTAGATGCTGAGATACCATAGGAAGATGGCATTTCTAATATTCTTGCCAAAGGGAGATATTAAGAAACAACAAGACCTACAGTTTGAAAACTTCTATAAATATTTCTAAGAAAAAGTGCCAAGAAGATTCACACTATCCTAATTTTAGGGCAAGTAAAATATTCCTAGAAATTAATGACTCTTATAAGATGGCAGTCAGCTTAAAATATTCTCTCATCCTTGTCAATTTATTCTTGGGAAATGGCTTTCTTACTGATGTGATCAGATTTTGTAATTATCAAAACAAAAAACCTGCCTGGAGTGCAGCATCTTTTTCACACTACCACAAGGAAAGAAAAAGAGTGATTATCACTTTGCATTGCTTTTATCCAAAAAGAACCACATGTGATACGGTACATGGCACTTTCCAATTTTTAAATCCTTGTTCATGAAAATGTGATCATGATATATTAGAAATTTGCCTCAGGTTCTATATCAACTTAACATCTTATGTTCAAGGTTCCAATTAATGTTAAGAAATTGAATTAAATCCTTTTTCCTTACAGAATCTCCTTCTTCATAAGCCATGGTATTAGGTTTGCTGTTCTTGGCATGGGGAATGCTTTCAATACATGACTGTTGTTTGTTTTTTTCACCCCATTTGTCTCTCTATAATCATATCATATGTGTGTATTCAGCTAGCTGATAGAAGAAAACTCAGGTGAAGGTGAACTTAAGTTTTCAATAGCTATCCTCAATTTCCATTTGCTTCACAAAGAATTCTTTCATCCAAGGATCATTTCCATTTAGTGGCAGAAAAGTGCTATCATGTTTTTCTGCAGATATCAAATCAGCCTGGAATTTAGCCTTTCTTTTCCTGTTATCTTTATTGGTTCTAAGTTTAAAAAAGGGGGAGGTGTGGTGGGGGGAGAAAGAAAAAATAAAATCTACTTTAAAAAATATGTTTATGTAATATACACGCATGCTACAAATTTGCGTGTATAATCTATCTTTTTCATTTTTGATATCCCTTTGTCTTCATGAAACGTTGGTTCGTTTGTCAACTTCCTTAATAAATACTTATAAAAAGAGTTTTTCCCTCTTAAATGGACTTTTTGAAAGGCTCTGGATTTAATGTTACACTTGACTGAGTACAACTGACCCTTGAACAACATGGATTTGAACTGCACGAGTCCACTAATATGTGGAGTTTTCAATATAGTACTATCTATGTATTTTCCTTATGATTTTCTTAACATTTTCTTTTCTGTAGTCTACTTTATTATAAGAATACAGTGTACAATACATATAATGTTATCAGTAAGGCTTCTGGTCAGCTGTAGGCTGTTAGAAGTTATGTTTCAACTTGGGGGGGGGAGGGGTGGGTTAGTGTCCCTAACCCTGCATACTTTAAGGATCAACTATATTTATATTTGCTATAGCTATAAATATGTATGTATTTATAGACATACATTTATTTTTTCTTGACATTGCAAACTTTATCCAGATTCTGAGTAATGGAGTATTATAGTTGGCTGTTCACGTTAAATATGAGTAACTGTATATTGTTTAGACCTGAAAAAATAGAGTTACATGTTTCAGTCAGCATAAATACATTCTTTTCTAATGTATTTGATATAACCCGTAGAGGACACCAGATAGCAAACAGACACATGAAACGATGCTCAGTGTCCCTCCTCATCAGGGAAATACAAATCAAAACCACACTGAGATACCACCTCATGCCGGTCAGAGTGGCTAAAATGAGCAAATCAGGAGACTCTAGATGCTGGCGAGGATGTGGAGAAATGGGCACCCTCCTACACTGTTGGTGGGAATGTAAATTGGTGCAGCCCCTCTGGAAAGCAGTGTGGAAGTTCCTCAAAAAATTAACAGTATAACTCCCCTATGACCCAGCAGTAGCACTGCTAGGAATTTACCCAAGGGATACCGGAGTGCTGATGCATAGGGGCACATGTACGCCAATGTTCGTAGCAGCACTTTGAACAATAGCAAAACGTGGAAAGAGGACCATGTGAGAGAAGAAAGGGAAAAATAGTTGGGGAGATGGAGGGAGGCAAACAAACCATGAGAGACTCTTGAATGCTGAGAACAAACTGAGGGCTGATGGGGGTGGGGGAGAGGGGAAGGGGGGTGATGGGCATGGAGAAAGGGCATTTGTGGGGATGAGCACTGGTTGTTCTATGGAAACCAACTTGACAATAAACTATTAAAAAAAAAAAAAAAAGAATATAACCCGTAAATACATTCTTTTTTAATGTATTTGAATATAACCCATATGCTGACTTAGGAATTCTTATTATATACATTATTTTATTCATGGAGACATAATTATAGCAAATATTTTTAAAACTCTTCATTTTAATGTCTTCTAGAATTCAAAGTAATAAATTCTGGATACATCCAACTTTATACTCCATGGTAGTCACACATTCCTTTTTCTTCATATATGTATAAAGGCCCCATGACGTTCTTAAAGCATATTACATATTTCCCATTGCTTTTTTTGTTTCAAAATAATTACAGATTACAGAAAGTTACAAAGATAGTACAGAGAGGCCCTGTGTACCCCCTCACCAAGTTTTCCCTGATGGTTACATTTAATAGAATTATAGTAGAATAGCAAAATCAAAAAGTTGACATTAGCACCATATGTATATCTATTTTTGTCGTTTTTTCACATGTGTAGCTTTATGTAACCACCACCTTAATCAAGATCCAGAACTGTTTCATCACCACTAAGATCCCCCTCATGCTGCCCCTTTTAAGATCACCCCCAATTTCCCACCACTGGTGTGTTAGGGATTTAACTATGCTATTTAAGAATTTCTTTTCTATTCTATCCCTCCGTTTAAATCTCACTGTTTTGTTTTTCCTGCCTTCTTGTGGGTTATTTGAACATTGTTCACAATTCCATTTTGATCTGTGTTTTTAAGTGTGTCTATTTGTACAGCTTTTTTAGTAGTTACTTTGTGTTACATTCTGCATCCATAACCCATCATAGTGTACCTGTGTCAGTATTTTATATATTTGAGTCAACTGTAGATATTGTCTTCCCATATGTCCCTTTACCCTCCCCAGTGAGAATTATCTTAACTGTTTTGTCTAATTTCTTTCTGTTGTTCAAACTGTTAACTCTTCAAACTCTCTTAGTTTCTCTTCATTCAAGACTATCTTGATTTCCCCTTCATTTCTAAAGGATATTTTGGCTAGATAGAGGATTCTGGCTAACAGATCTTTTTTTTAAGCACTTGAAAATGTTGTACCACTTCCTTCTGGCCTCCATGGTTTCTGATGAGAAATCAGCTGCCCTCTACCTTTGATTTTGCTTCATTAGTTAAGGTCTCATTTCTCTCGCTGCTTTCAACCTTTATCTTCATTTTTCAGAAGTTTAATTATGATATGTCTGGGCATAAATCTCTTTGTGTTTATCAACTATTTGGGGTTCTCTCAGCTTCTTGAATCTGTAAGTTTGTCTTTTGCCTGATTGGGAAATTCTCAGCCATTGCTTCTTTATCCTCTGTTTTCCTCCAAAATTTCAGTGATACAGAGATCTTTTGTTACTGTCTCACAGGACCCTATATTCTGTTCATTGCTTTCACCAGTCTCTGTTTTTAAGACTGACAAATTTCTGTTACTGTCTTTTGAGTCGACTTATTCTTTCCTCTGTTCTCTTCATTCTGCTGCTGAGTCTCGTGACTGAGTTTTTTACTTCAGTTTTTGTACTTTGCAGATCTAAACTTTATGCTTGGTTCTTCTGTCTTGTGTTCAATGATAATTTCTATTTCTTCATTTCTTTCAAGCATCTTTATAGTTGCTCATTCATGTGTTTTCATAGTAGTGGGTTTAAAATACCTCTCAGGTAATTCTAGCTAACATCTGTATCATCTTGGTGTTAAGAGACTCTTGTTTTTTTTCTCATTCCAGTTGATATTTTCCTGGTTCTTGGTAGGATCTTTGACATTTTAACTATTATCTTGTATGACTCTGGATTTTATTTAAATCTATGTAGTAGACTTCCTCTGATACTGTTCTGCCTCTTCATTGCCAGATGTGGTTGGAAATCCAGATTCCCTAGTAGGTTTTCATTGACACCTGGAGGGTAGGAATGCCTCATTATTGCATGGCAGCGGTAGAAGTTCAGGCTTCTTGGGAGACCTGTGTTGATACCACCCTGGCTGGGAGAGTTAGGGATTGCTTCTTACAGCCCATTATGCAGTCTTCTCCCCTAACACTGCAGGGCAGGGGCCTGGGGGTTGGCCTTGTCACTGCTGGGTGGTGTGGAAGTCCAGATTTTCCATGTAGCTTCTATTGACCTAGATGAAAGAGGAGGCACCACAGATTTTTTTTTAAAGACTGATTTTAGTATTTTAGATGGATGATACCAAGTAACTTGAATAATTCCTATGTGTACTTTAGATTTTGTTGTTGTTGTTATGTTTCTTTTAGATCTAAAGATCAGTATATATTTAGTTTTGTCAGACTAGTTTTAACAAAGCTTAAAGCTTACATTTTTGACTGGTGTTGTAGCATCACGTTTGAGAACTGCTAATTTGCTTTTCAGATGTGAGAAGAGGAGAATAATTGCAAAGTGTGCTGTAGATGAGAGTTTAATGCTTTTCTAGGTATTTGTGGAAAACAGCGAAATTATAAGGTTTTTTAAAGGAGGTACACAGTGCTTAAATTCTTGTCTCTTCAATTTGTTAGAATTGAAGAATTACAGTGTAATTAGAAGTATTAGTTTTTGTTCTAGATTTATGACAGAATTAGTGTATTTATATAAGACTATGTTGGCATGAGGTTTGGGATGTCCTAATATTCATGTCTTGTTCACATTTTGGGTACAGATTATTTGTATATCTGGAATTATGTGCATATGTAATATGTAAATTTGAAATTTAAGAATTCACAAATAGTCTTGTAGATTTAAGTAACATAGTGATTTTATAGTCCCAATATATTCAACAGTTGTTCAACATGATATTCATTGAGGGCCTATTAAGAAATCCTTTACCCGGGGCGCCTGGGTGGCTTAGTCGGTTAGGCGTCCGACTTTCGCTTAGGTCATGATCTCGCGGTTCGTGGGTTCGAGCCCCGCGTCGGGCTCTGTGCTGACAGCCAGCTCAGAGCCTGGAGCCTGTTTCAGTCTGTGACTCCCTCTCTCTCTGACCCTCTCCTGCTCACGCTGTCTCTCTCTCTCTCCTAGAAATAAATTTAAAAAAAAAAAAAAAAAGAAATCCTTTACCCAAAATAGTAGATTGTAGGTACAGCTCTCTGCAGATTTACTAAGCAGTTCTTCCTGTTACTTTAAAGATTTCAGGTCAGTTGCTAAGATAAATCTTCTAGAAAAACAAGGAATTACTTTAACCTTATCTCTAAGCAAATGCAAGTCTGCTTAAACAATACTTATTTTACATATCTTTGACACACATGGATGTAGTCATAAATAAAATCACTGGCTAAATGTATAATCATTGTTAGGTAACAAACTTAGGTATTTCTCTATTGGATTATAGCTTTAAAAATGTTTATCCTGTTAAGGAAGTTTTCAGAATGTGTTTTATATTTTATAACTGTAAATTAATTTTTAAAACTAAGTTTATGTGTACATTTACCATTAACTTTAGTGGTGAAAATGGCAGAAGTGTTTCATTGACCAAAAACTGTTAAAAAAAAAAAAAAAAAAGAATGCAGTAGTACCAAAATAGTAAAGAATCTGATTTCATTCCTTAGTTTAGCCTATGGACATTATCTTAGAAGTGTGTAAATCCTAGAAAGAAAAGATGGGGGAACTGGAATGGATTGATCACTCTGGGTGTTTAGTTCTCTTTTTTTCAAGAAAAGAGAGAAACTTTCTTACCATGTTAGTTGCTTCTCTTTGCCAACTTAGGGCTAGACTTTACGGTTTGTTTAGCTGTGAAGGGATGACAGACTTGGGGGAGGGGGAGGGGGCTTAGTTTTGGAATGTAAATACATGTAGAGCTTGCCTCCTTTTGTTTAGCATCTCTTTAAACTAAGACAAAAAAAATCAGTGAATGAATGAATAGCAGCATGGTGAAATACCTAAATGTTTGAGTTAAAATTTTTGGATGTTTGAAATCCTATTTGGATCTTTTTCCCAGATCACGGTGCATTCATATGCACTCAGCAGGAAACTTCATGGAGATGCACATTTGGGCAGAAGGTCTTTGACGGTGCCTTTTTCTTAACTTGTGCCTTTTCTTCTTTAGAAAAAAGTAATGGCTTAAGTCTGACTGAAGAACAATCTTTTTTGTATGTTCCTTATAAGAATTTACTTATGGTTCACAGATCTTACCCACCATCTATGTCTGCAATCCTTGGATTTAAAATAGCACATATCCTACTGCAGACCACAGGAAACGCCAAATTAAAGACTTAATGACACACTGCTGAAAAAGACAAAAGATGACAAATTATAAATCAGTCCACTAAACCTCTAAAGTGAAACTCACAGGGGAAAAATGTGCATTTGAACTATATATATACATATATATATATCTTTTTTAAAGGTCTTAGCATTTTGGTGCTCAGGCAACAGGTAAACTTAGCGTTACAGTTGGGTATGAATCCAGATTTTTAAAACACAGTGATGAACAGGACAAATGTGCTTCTTTAGTAGGTAACGCGGCTACTTATTCCGTGGATATTTGAACATTTATAAATTCTATCTGGTTTATAAATATCTGCATTCTTTTCTCATTTTGGAATTACTCTGAGCCGCATGCTCAGTTATAGAATCTGTCTAGGTGATGTGGTGGTTTGTTAATAATTTTCCCTCTCGGGTTTGCCTTGCCATACTCAAGCCCATTCCAATTTTCTTGACTTGTAAGGAAGTAAGAGAGTGTCTTTTGTCTCTTGCTTAAGTTCTGGGGAAGGGAGCGAGAACAAGAGGCTCCGGGGGTTAATGGAAGGGTTAGAGAACAGATGGAATGGGAAGGAAAAGGAGGCCTTTTAAAAACTAGTTTTCAAAAGACCCCAGTTACTGCTTCTGGCTCATTTTTCCAGGCTTCCCTTTGGGAGGGTTTCTTTCACAAAGGCTCCAAGTCCCCCTTAAACTCTGAGAGAACGTGCTCCTTCTGGGTGGTAGTGTGAGAATGTCACCGTGGGCTGGTGACAATGCAGCTGGTCGTGAAGCTGTAATAATAACAGCGGAGAGAGTCCTGGTGCCCCTGCTCCTGACAGTTCTGAGGAGCAGCGCTTGGTGTCCTGGAGGGGAGACCGCTCCTTCGCCAGAAGGAGAGCCTTGCAGACGTGAACCAAGCTGAAAACATTGAGGCACACTCAGATCTCACGTGATTTAAGTTCACTGGAAAACACTGGGGTGCACAAGCTTGCACGTGAGTGAGTGCGAGCACACACCGTTTAGGGAAAATATGTCAAGCTTAAGCCTTCTCTCCTGCCCAAGGGTGCGATTCTAAGGCCAAATACCTTGTTGAAAATTCTGTCCACATTACTCTCTTTACTTTTGTGATGTTGTTTCGGTTCTAACGGAGAGAGCGAGAGGCAGCACAGGGCAGAGGGGACAAAGACAGATCAAATCAAATGCCAGAATTTAGGGCAGAAGTAGAGGGACGTGACAGGATTGAGTGCTGGCAAGTTCACTGTCTTTGTCGCCATCTTCTTTTTTCTTTGGTGTGTGGTCTTGGAAAGGATTGGTTTTTCCAACCAGAAAACCGAGCTCTTCCTTCTGAAGAATTTGTTTCAGAGGAGGGAGAGCAATAAATGTAAAACTTTATGGAATATATTTTGAGAACAATTTCAAGAGGTATTAAAAGACATTTGACTCATCAAAAAAAGTAGGGAGAAAATAATCTGTATGAGGGGCGCCTGGGTGGCTCAGACGGTTGAGCGTCCAACTTCGGTTCAGGTCCTGATCTCATGGTTCGCGGGTTTGAGCCCCACATTGGGCTCTCTGCTGCCAGCTCAGAGCCTGGAGCCTGCTTCAGATTCCATGTGTCTCCCTCTCCCTGCCCTTCTCCCGCTTGTGCACACTCACCCTCTTTCTCAAAAAATAAACATTAAAAAAAAATCTATATGGGAAGTGTAGGTTACATCAAAAATAATGACCTGAGGAAATGGGAGTGAAGTTGAATGAGATCTGTAGTGTGCTGTGATCAGCTTCGCAGCAAGCAGCAATAAGTAAGAGAGGCCTGAGGAAGGATGTAGAGCCTTGATTTTATTGTCTTCTCAGCCTTTCTAGAGATTCGTTGATGTGGGAAGGGGAGCTGGTGTTAAAGGGTAGGCAATGGAACAGCTACATAATTTGCTGGCCAAGAACATGAAAATGTGGGCCCTCTTTTTCAGAAATTAAGAATTTCAGGACAGCAGCAGACAATCCTTAAACTGAGCACAAGACCCTTCTGAGTGCAAGCTCTAGGCCGCTGCACAGGTGACACCCGTGAAGCTGGACAGTCCTCTGCTTGTCCCTTAACTTAGGTACCCCATCCTGTCATCCACCAACCTCTTATTATATACTTAGAAATAGCTCAATGAAAGCAAGATCTATATGTTCTACACACGGTTGCACACACACGAAGCTTTTTCTCCTAAAACACATAATTCTCTAAATTAGTAAAATAAAGATTTTGGTCAAAGTCGAGGGCAAACTAATATGTTGTAACCATGGGAAAATTTGACCATGTCAATTGTGAAATGATTAATAAAGCATTATTAAAAATTCTCCCAACTCTAAAATTCAGTGATTCTAACATAATCATTTATATAAAGGTATCATTTAAAGTCTTAGCTAATATTTAGTTTTAATAAAATATATAAAATAACATTTTCATATATTAGTAACTCATGGCTGTAAAGGAGATATTTAAAACAAACATTTAGTATTAGATAAAACTTCTCGATTTTATGGCTTATATGTTTGCTATTCAGAAAAAGAAGGTTTCAGAAATAATAGAAATGCCTTCTTTTAAGATTTTATTTTTTAAGTAATCTCTACACCCAACGTGAGGCTCAAACAGACAACCCCAAGATCAAGAGTCACACACTCTAATGACTGAGCCAGCCAGGCGCCTCACTAATAGAAATGTCTTAAAATTGAATAAAAGAAAGTAAGAAAAAGAAAAATGTTAGCTCTTACTATTAATTTTTTTTAACTTACAGCCTGGGGTCAGTGCCACCAGTGAGTGTTAATGCAAGTCCTCACCATTCAAAAGAAGAGTGTTAGCTTTTATTATTATTATTACTATTATTTTTACTTATAGCCTGGGGTCAGTGCCACCAAGTGGGTATTAAATTCATGCGTGTCGTCAACCATTCAAGGCAAGACTTAATTACAGTCCTTAGAGGTATAAAGGAGAGTGATCAAGTAAGACAGTGAACTGAAACCAAAGCAGGAGAGAGTATAGCTGGATGTTTAGAAGCATGGAGCCTATGAAACAATAAAATAGCACGATAAGCTCTATGGACAAGGTATGGAATCATCATTTCTGGAAGACTGCAATACTATGTAAAGGGATGGACAATATCTTCTCTTGTTTATCTTCCAGAGCTCTGATTTGCACTGAAATATTACAAAGATATAAAAGGATCTTGTCATTTTAGGCACACATATAAATCCATGTATTTAAAATAAGTGGTTATTGGGGCACCTGGGTGGCTTAGTCGGTTAAGCGTCCGACTTTTGCTTAGGTCATGGTCTCGCAGTTCGTGGGTTCGAGCCCCGCGTCGAGCTCAGAGCCTGGAGCCTGTTTCAGAATCTGTATCTCCCTCTCTCTCTGACCCTCCCCTGCTCATGCTGTCTCTCTCTCTCTCTCTCTCTCTCCTAGAAATAAATAAAAATATTTTTTAAAAAATTATTATTTTGTTAATAACCCTCTAGAAATGCTACTTTAAACTTACAGTATGTAGTCTAGTCTCTGCCTACTGGTTCAAGGGCACAGCAAGGTCATTTTGCCACTCTCACCCCCACTGCCTTTGGGACTGTGACCGTTCCGGCTTCTGTTCCTGATTCTCTAGCTGGGCAAGTCTTTTACAGTCTGTCCCTTAAGTTGTCTTAGGCGAAATGGTTTCCTAGAATTGAAGTAGAAAATGGAGCCCCTGGGATTTGTCACTCCAACTGTCTTTCTAATCACCAGATCCAGTTTCTTCTACTCATGAAGCATAATATTTCCAAAAATTATACTTTTTTTGTTCTTTATTTTAAAAAAAAAACACATAACTCTTTTCTGACAACAAGAGAAATGTGCTCTTTTTAAAAAATAAACTCCTTACAGAGATAGGGCATACAGGAAATGGAAGTTGTCTATGATCTAACTTCCCTGAGGTAATAATGGTGAAGTTTGGTGAAACATTTTATAATCTATAAAGCAACAATTTAAGAACTCCAGGGTATTGAACTCACAGTCTATATGAATATCTATAGATATTTCTATAGATTGAATATCTTCTAGGACAACTCCTGACAAGACCACAGTTCTCTAAGAGCTAGAGACCTGATCTTATATGGTTAATTCTGTCCTCAGAGGGCTTTTTCACTGCTCTGTGTTTGCGTTTCATCTTGTGATTTAGGCTGTTAACACTTCCCTGGGATTTTTTGATAGAATCTGTTAGAGGTAATTTTTTTATTATTATTTTACTAATTCTATGAAGTCATTTTGGGGACCAATAAAATAGTAGCTGAGACAACTCAGACAGAGGCCAGCGTCCTCTTTGGATGTCCTTAGTGTTGGACGTTCTTGGGCCTTACGTAGCAGGTGTTGATTTTTATTAGCCTGAGATTATTCAGATTCAAGTCTGGTGTGGAATACATTTAATGATGTTTTGGATCCCTTTCAGACTGAGGCAAAAATGAGGCAAAATCTATCAGGTATTGATGATGAGGTTTTGGAATGATGGGGAGTTCAGGGCCGATGGCCAAGGAAGAATTCTTGAAGCCATCTTTGGCACAAAAAGATGATTTTTATTAAAGCATAGGACAGAACCCATGGGCAGAAAGAGCTGCACTGGAATTGTGACAGGTGACTGATTATATACCCTCAAGTTGGGAAGGAGTTAGGGACAGCATGAGTCTCAGGTATTTTGGAAGCAAGGTTTCCAGGACCTTGAGGGGCTGACTGCTATTGGGAAAAATGCCATTTATTACCGTTTAGTAAAACCTCAGTCATAAGACCCTTCAGACGTATATCAGAGGGCCATCAGCATGCAGCATGGAGTGTGATTGCCAGCATTTATCTTGGGGGAGTTGAGTTAAAGGAAGTTTCCAAAAGAATTTTTAAATGTTAATGTTGTTAAGCTAAGATTCCCTTTTGCCCCTAGCAAAGTGTCCCCATCTGAGGCAGCTGAGCTCCCAGAAGGAGGTCACTCTGCCTGTCTCAAGGATTTGTCAGTGGGCTATTGGCAGTAAGGGAATTTAAGTTTTCATTTGCCTTAGTTTCCCACAGCACCATCACAAGCACTTAGACCCCTGACCATTGTTTCTGGGCAGCCAAGAGTGTCCAAGGAATATCAAACATACTCCGCATGATAGGAGTGGGAGGAATGCTATTAGCCTGTCCTTTGCCCTCAGCTTACCCCACGCGCCCTCATCATTGAGGCTGGTTTTCTGGTAGATCTCATCAACTGACCGTGTAGGTATTTACAAAGGAAGGGTATTTTTTTAATGAAAATTAAAAATGTGCAGCCATGCCAGTATCAGTGGGAATATTGGCTTTTGAGAATTTTTCTGTCCTTGAGAATTTCTTAAGGCAATATTCTTGATGTCTTAAATTGGTAGCTCTTTGGCTGAAAAATCAGTCTTGCTGTTCCACTTTAGAAGAATATGCTTTGACACTCAGAGTAATTGTTAAATGCAAGGTGATGATTATTATTATTCTGCGTGGATGGTTGAGCGACAGGTCTCCTCTTCAGGCTAATTTTTCGTCATGGTTAGTTAGGCTATCCTTCAGGAAGAAATGAGGTGGGACAGTGTTTTGTGCTTTCCCGGAGGGCTGTCCTTTTACTTCAGGTCCTCTAAAAGGATGCAAATCAGTTCAAAACAGTCATCACCCTCCCTCCCTTTGTGGCCTGTGTGTTTGTCCTAATCTCTGCACCGTCCCCCCCCCCCCCCCCCCCCCCCCCCCGTCTTTTGTTTTTGTTTACTTCCCCTCTATTGAGGGAGAGTAAAGAGGATAGCAGTTGGCTCTCCCTTTCTCTCCCCTACCCTGGAGGGTGGGCTGAGAAATAAGGAAGAACCTTCAGTCCTGCCCTTTGTTAGGATTTCTGATGACTAAAACTGTTGGAACATTGCTAAAATGAGTTTTGGATAGCTTCCCTCCTCTCCCTGCCTGCCATCTCCACGGATTACTGAGGATTGGCTCTACTGCCAAACAAGGCTGATATTGAGCCTCGAATTTTGACCCATTTTTCATCAAGTTTGACTTAATATAAAAGTTGCAAGATTTAGTAGTAATGCAATTATTGTTCTTATAGCCAAAGTCAACTTCATGCATGCTGAATTCCATCTCTTGGGCTGAAGACAGAGTAGTTTGTGCAGAAGGTCCACAGCCCATTGAGTTGTAAGCAGTAATGCCTGCAGCTCTGGGAGAGCTCAGGGCTATCTCTTTTGACCTGAAATCCTTATCCAGCAAATGTAATACAAAGCCTTCAGTATTACTTGCTTTAGAATGAAGGACATTTCATAACTAAACAAGTCAGCAGTGAGGGAATAGTATGCTTTTTTTTTAAACCTGCAGATCTGTGTTTGAAATGAAGTAAATGTTAAGAAATTTACAGTTTCCCTGGGAAGCTGATGACGGGTAATTTTAGGTTGATTGGTGGAGAAAAATAAGGGCAATCGACTTTTATAAGTTACCTGCCCTGAAGTTCATGCTGGTTCTGCTGCCTTCTCCCAAGTATTTGAGACCTGAAGAGCAACTTTGTTAATGTAACAATGGTGGACAGGGAAGTATAAAGAGAACTTGAATTTCAATTGTCAGAGATCTGTGGGAATTAAGATTTGTGTGTATATATGTATGAAGTGTCTTCTGTTGATCTTTCACAAACTCTCATGCAAGTCTTATTTATAATGAAACATGAGTGCTATTGCCAGGACCTACTAATAAAAATGATCAGATCATTTTCAGAACCCTAACATAACCTAGGTAGAAAAATTTTCTAATGTTTCATTCTCTTCCATTAAAAAAAAATTCCCCAGACCTCCAACCAGCCACGATACAGAAATGACAATGTCAAAATATATAGTGGCGATGCTAACAGACGACTAATTAGCGACGCCATCTTATTAACATAAGCTGTCACATTTTACTCTAAGGGAGGAAAGAAGACTAAAATATTACAAGAAGAATTCTCTGGAGCAGGTTACAAACATTTGGGGAACTGGAAAACAAAGATGAAGCACAGGGACTGGTAAAAGGTTTCAGTGTTTCTCTTGCTCACATGACAGAGCAACAGTCAAAATACACCCCTGTGATTTGTCGCATCTGGTAGAAAGGCTGCAGTAGCTGACAGGGGACGATCTCTGGCTTTGGTGAAGAAAGGAGTAAACAAGACCGTGTAAATGAGAAGACTCTGGTTAGTAATCAGATTAGAGGCCACATTCCCTAGCCCCTAAAACGAATACTAGCTTTTGCACCATGCCAGAAAGAGAGAGGTCAAAAGTCTGAGGGAACTTTTGTTATGAAGGGTGTTGGTTTTGTATTTTTAAATTTTTGGATGACACAGCCTTGTGCTTTGGGTACAACGGTTTGAATCCTCAGTTCAGTTTTAATAACTCACGTACTAGCAGCAGCACATTAGCACCTAACTGAATGGATTTAAAAATGTGATCCATTTCCACATTTCACTGCACCCTTCACGTTTATTAGGACAGACCATCTTTTCCTTAGATACCTTTTCTCACCATTTTTGTTTTAGAAGGTTACTCTTTCCTCCTCCTCTTACACGAAGTGTTTTAAAATTCTGTGTGTTTGTCCAGAGGTCTTGTGGCATTTAAACTAGTTTTTCAACACTTAAAAAAAAAATCTATTTCTGAGTTACTGAAGTTCTTTAGGTCCTCTGACACATAAGGCCACATCAGCTACAGGACAACCAAATATAGCTGGTTTTGGAGACAGCAGAAGGAAAGCAGGAGCCCGTCTCGGCTTTTCTATGACTCCCTGGGGCACTGAAAGCTAGGTCTCCTGCAGAATTGAACCCTGTCTGTCCAGAACATGACGATGTTTCCACATAGCCCACATTTCCCCTTTCAAATGGTGAGGGCAGACAAGACACTCAACACCAAGTTGCTTTTGCTTTGAAGAAATCTGGTCACAGAGGACTCTGGCTAACGTTACGTTCTTTCAGCTCATATGCGTCTCTCAGAAGGGAGATGTACAAAGAAAGCCCAATATCTTGTTTCTATGCTCACAAAATTGTCTGATTGCTTTTTCTCATAGACCTAAAAACGAAGCATAAAAAAAAATTGATGTACCACATGTAAATGAGAAACTATCCCTGTATTTAGAAAGTAAAACTGGGGCACCTGGGTGGTGGCTCAGTCGGTTAAGCATCCAACTCTTGATTTGAGCTCAGGTCATGATCTCACAGTTTGTGGGATGGAGCCCCACATCGGGCTCTGTGCCGACGGAGTAGAGCTTGCTTGGGATTCTCTCTCTCCCTCTCTGTCTCTGACCCTCCACCACTCACGCGCTCACGCATATACACACTCACTCTCACTTAAGAAAATAAAAATAAAAAGTAAAACTGGTCAGCTACCAAAAAAAATAGTTTTTCCTTTTTCTTTTCTTTTAAGATTTAAAGATGAAAAGTACTTCCTCTGAGGTCAATTGTCATTTTAGAGAGTATGAAAATCTACAATGAAGTAGAGAGGAAACCTACTGAAAGACCATTTGAATAAGGTGAATGTATTCCAATCTAGAAGTCTTATTACTTACATTCCAGGGTAGTAAAGAAAGTGGCCAAGTTTATTGAAACACCTTGGTTATCTGGTTTGAAAACTACAGGAGGGTTACTGAAGTACGTAAGATTAGACCAGAGCCCAAAATGGACCAATTTTTTTTTTTTTAAATTGTGACTAGAGACGACAGATCTGAAAAGGTGAGCTTCTCTGCATGAAAAAAAACAATTTTTAAGAAATCAGCCTTAAAACACTCAACAAAAGAAATCAAACAAAGCAAAAGACAGCCTTAATTATAAATCTGATTGTTAGAAGGGGTAACATTTCATTTCATTTAACTTTCAAATGGGCAACGCACTCACGTGGTTCACAATTTAATAGGCACAATAGCCATAAAAGGGCAGACCTTTTGTGAGAATCTATCTGCTCCCCACCTCGGAAACCACGACAGTCTCCTTTTCAGGAAGTTTAGGCAACAAAATGACTTCATTTTATGAAATCAATAAATGTTATTCATATTGCCTGAACAAGCCTTTTTGATTCAGTTATGCACAAAATATTAATTAAAATTGGAACAGTGTGTTCTCAGTCTCTGTTTTTCAAGCTGTTGGTTGCAGCGTGATTAGGGAGACATGTAAAGACTTTTATGGTTTGTGTTTATTTTTTTTTTAATGATAGAAAATACCAAATGTGTTGTGATAAGAGAGCAGGTTCTGGAAATTTTTCTCTTGTGTGTATATATATTCACTCACACGTGTACACGTGTATTGAGTCTCACGTACCAAAAATACTTAGGGCGAATCATGGTCAAAGTTTGAAATTCGTGGCTTTACTTTCACTTCAGTTATTTCTGAAGTGGATCTTCAGTCACTTTTGAGGACAAAACTGTTTAAAGTTTCATATCTAGCCAGAGGCGCATGTATGACATGTCACTTCAGTGATAGCCCAGAAACGATTGTGGCCACAATTATGAAAGAGCATGGGCACTGAGACCATTGAAGACACCAACCAGGCTTCTGGATTCATTAGCGTCTAAATTTAAAGGGCTTTATCTGTACTTGGGAGATGTGCTCTAAAACAAGCAATGAAATATTTTTAAAAGTGGTAAGACAAAGCACAAGGAAGGCCCATTCTATACTCCACCCTGGGAAGTACAGAAAGAAAACAATCTGGAGTCATACTGGACCCTGAGAACAATTGAGTTCTCTGAGCCTTTGGAACGAACTATGCTCTCAAACCAAGGTTTTACTGAACACGTGCACGCGCGGGCACACACACACGCATACCCACCCACAGACAGAATTGTCTTAACCACCCAGCAACATGGATTGAATGTCATTTAAATAACCCCTACTAAACTCTTCAAAATAGTATATCAATAGGGGTGCCTGCTCATAGAGCCCCATGTTGGGTGTAGAGATTACCTCAATAAAACTTAAAATAGCTTATCAGTAGGTGCAAGTGACTGCAACAGAGAGGCAGTGACACAGGAGTGGTTAACAGCATGGGGCCTTGGAGCTCTGCCACCCAGGACATGGGACCAGTCCCTCAATTTCTTCACATGTAAGACAGTGACAGTGAAAGAACCACCCCTATGTGTTTTTCTGTGTGTGAGTTTGAAACGAATGAGGTGTATATATATGTTATTACTGATCACTTAAGAATGCCAAAGAGATGGTAAGGAAGAGTGGTCAGTTGGTAACCAATGGATGGTTTTCTACCATCATACAAAAGTGAGGCTAAAGGGAGACTGGTGGAAAAGGAGAGCTTTTTTTTCAGACTCGTGTTATATTGTTCATAGATTCATTTCGATCTTCCCTTTTTCGTTTTTAAGTCCAAAAGTCTGTATGTTTCTTGTGGTTAAAATTACTGACGCCTTTCAGTTTTGACAGTTTTTTATATTTGCTTTTGGGTCTTTTAATGAAATATTTTCTTTAGCTCTTTTTCTGTTTTGTTCCTTAAGGGGAGGAGGCACAGTGAAATGTTTCCGAATTCTGAAGTTTAGTTCCAGGCCAAAGGCAGGATGTATGTTCTGACTGACATCCCAATCTCCTTAGAATAGAATACAAACCTCACAGGTGAATTCCTTGGCAGCTTAACCCTGTTTCCATAGCTTAGGCATTGTTTGGGGGAAAACAGTTTGATTTTGAAGGGAATTTTCAAAATTCTCAGGCAAGACTTTCAGTATGATCATGCATCTTTGTCATATGTATATACTTTTCATAGCTCCTATGTTTTTTCCTGTGCATTTTTATAAATGCACACTACTGAGAAATGTCTGGCTCATAAACGTAACCAGTTGAAGGATGTAGGGGTTTGGGGCATGTAGGTAGTTACGGCTTTCCCATCTCATGGGTGGTTCTTGCTAGAATTTGAAGCAGGGATGTACTGCTTCTTTCACAGTTATATCTCTGTTCTCACGGTCACCTTTAGATAAATTTTCAGTTGTGAATACCACCTACCCTCCCCCCAGCCTCTTGGTAACTTTGTAACTACCAAGATAGGCATGTTCCGTAACTTTGTTCTGAGTTACTCTGGAAGCCCATTTGCCCATTCAGAATACATTTTAAAACCCATGCCTTCTGTCAGATGCTTCAGGTGCAAACCCAGAGCGTTGACAGACTTGATACATTTCAAAAGCAGAACACTCTCCATTATTGACTCTTTGGTGGCAATCCATTTTCCTCAGTTTACACTGAACCCAGAAAGTGACTATCAGGGCCTGATTTAAAGGTAATCTTGGGAATTTCTTACCAAGCATTATCTTGTCAGTAGCAACTGACAAAGACACCCAGAATCGTTAGTCATGAGCATAGTTAGCAATGCAGACGCCTATACTCGAGGACCGAGGACCGCTAGAAGAGACCTGGGATGCGCTGCTTGTCAACTTTGTTGAAGAAATTTGCAAATATATGCATCTGTTAGCGATCAATGTCCTGACTTAATAGGCAAGTTTAAAATTACTGATTACGCTGATGTGCTTCTGATTTCTTTTTGCAAAACAGATGAGTATTTTTATTCCAAAATTTGTTCCAAATCCTATTTTTTGGCAGTGTGCTACGTTTAGTCACAGTGTGAATAAAGTATGCACCCCATGTCTTGATTACTCTGCCTAAAATATCTCAGCACAGTATACATTTAGTCCTTTTTTAATTATTACAACTAACCTTAAACGCCAACAGTTTCTTTTAGCTAATGAAAATGTCGTAAGTGACACTTAACTACGCTTGCAACACCTTCCAAACTCCAATCCATCTTGTCAATTCTCCATTGTTCTGAATATCAAATACCCATGCTGTTGCTCTTTCTCACTCGCTTCCTCTGCCCCTCAATATCGCATTTTGGTTTTATGTCCCTCCGTTAATATTTAGAGGACAACTGATGTTTCCCCTACATCTTTGGATAAAGGACATCATTATTGAATTGGCTTTTGCTTTATTCCATGTGAGTCCTGGATCTCCCTCCCCTCTTAGTAGCCAAGGACACATTTCTGAGTTCTTTATCTCTAAGCTTGCCAAGATAGGAAAAAGAAAACTGTTGAACCTGGAGTCTCACGAGATATTTAACCAGTTAAATCCGTATTTTTCACGTAAGTGACTTTTTATCATCCAATGACTTGAACCATGGACACTGAGGAGTATATGGAGAATTGTTTGCTCCTTGTGGCATTTATCTTGGGCATAGTTATCTGAAATGAACTTGAAGCATAGGATATAAATCATATTCTCATAAAGAGCTTTAACCGGGCCAGCATGAGAATCTAGCAATAGTACTAGGTGTAATGATGCCGGGAATCTGAGATGGAAACTTGACCTCTGTTATTTGCCTCTGGACTGCTAGCGGCTGGTGGTTACATTTGCTTTGTCTGAGAGATAAGCATTTGGGGATGTTCCCTCAGCCGTTTGTTGATTCAAATTAAGCATCACATGAAGCAGCATTCAACCCTTAGGAAAAGTCAGTTGCCATATTTTGGAATCTTAGATGCTGGAACAGTAAACTTTCAAAAATGCTTTGATGCTCAGATTTAACAAAAAGTTAAAAGGAAATAAAGCCCTTAAAAACAAACCTAATACTCTGCCACTTATCATTGTTTTATTAATACAAAGTGTTTTTTTCTTGCAATCAAATAGGGAAGAAGTCATTCTTTTTGTAGCCCTTCATAGGAGGAAGAGGTTACTACTTTATAAAAGTGTTCTGGAAACCAGATTTTATAATCTAGAAAAGATGCAGTTGTGCTCATCATGGAAAACTTAAGAGTTATCTCATTGGAGTGGTGTATTGACTTTGCAAACACTTGCCAACTTCCTTCTGTGTCCTCGGCACGGTACTAGGCACTTGGATAGGAGCAGTTTGGAATAAAGATGAAAAAGATAGTGACTCTCCCCTCAAAGGTGTATATAATCTTTTAAGGTCCAAATTTAAGGAAATGAGTAATGAGGAGAGTACAGTAGTGAGTGGAGAAGCCAAACACACAAAACCCACTGGTGACAGGGACAGGGGAAGTTACAGGTAGAGCAAACTCACACGGTTTGCCAGTGGAAATGAAAATCTTTGTTCAAAAAGCAAGGCAAAAGGTGACAATCAAGCACTCAGACGCAAAGGGTATTTTTCTTTCTTCCATGTGTCTCTCTGCTCATGCTCATATTCCATTATGACATGAGACTACTTACAAAAAACAAGTGCAAAGATAAAATTATTAAAATTTTTGAGATGGTGGCAACAGGGCATTACACACTAAGCACAGAGTCCTTCTGAGCCTCAGCCCCTGTCAAAAGGAGAGCCCTGGACAACTGCGCAAGTCATACAGTCATGAGGCAGACCCTGGATATAGATGTGATGACTATGAGATCTTGTATGTCAGCCCTAAATCCATTTTCAAGGAAGGGTTTATAGGGAGAAATCTGCATGAGTTTGTACAAATCAAGATGGATATGTTCCGGCAAGTGTGTGTTCTGGGAGGTTTTGTTTTTAGGACGGGGCGGGGGAGGACTTGTTTCCTCTATGGAAGGAGAAAGAATAGACTACAGAAGATATAGAGGAAGTAGCCTACCCAGAAATACAGTGAGCAGAGTGTGGAGTCTGGAGGGAGGCCTGGCTCATTTTCTAAACTTCAGCTGCAGAAACACCATCTAGAACCTTGGCTCACAGAAATATGGGCAGCCATTCTTAGGAGGTTGTTTTTGGTTTTTGTTTTTTTTTAATGGCCTAATTTATTTCAAAAAATATGTTAAATGTGTTCTGGAAAATGTGTCATCTCCGCATTCACTTCAGAGAAGCTCCAAGGAGGGGGAAGAAATGACCGGTCTGCCCCCACTTTGGTCTCCCAAGTGGGTGTAGGTCAGAGCAGGGTCCTGAGTCCTGGCACAGCATCTCATCTGGGATCCAGTGTAGACTGAGGCGGGGACAGAACTGGTTTTATGTCCCTGCTGTCCCACTCATTGGCTGGATGATCTGGTGGGTGTTACTTAACCTCTCTGGGTCTCTTTCACTTTCTTCGTAAAATGAAAATGATCATTGCACTTGCCTCCTAGAATTAGGATTAAATGAATTAGTACATGTAAAATGAGTTCCTACATACAGTTTAAATGTGTGTGTGTGTACTTAAGTATATTTATGTATGTGTATATATATGTATGGATATATATATGTATATATAAATAAAGGCACATACAAGTGTGTGAACATTTATTGCAGATTCTGGAAACAATACCATTTATTCCGTTCAGCTTACTGCTACTGCTGCTTTTAGGCTGTTTCCTGCCAGTACTTCAGAGAAGCAGTCTTGATCTCTAAACAAACTCCTGCCTCTGGGTAACTTGTAGCCCATGACCTTGAGTCATTTGTGTGAGAAGCAGCTTACTCTGTCACTGCTCATCCGCACTTGAGCCTTGGACTCAGGGCACATGTTTGAGACCCTTTCTGCCTGAGGTGTGTTCATATTTATTACACATCTTCCTCCATCACCAGTTCCATTGGGCTCTCCCTCTCCCTCGGTTTCAACTGTCCGGCCGTTTGTCTCTTACAATCACAACCTGACTGACGATCCCAGAGGTGTCCCTGTTGTGGTGGCAGTCCACCCAGGAGTCACTGGTGCGGGCAGGCCCAGCGTGCATTTCATTGATCTAGTTTACCATCACCACCACTTCCACATGGAGCTCAGTGACCAGAGGAGAGTTATTCAAGAGCTAGGAAACCCCTCCCTTAGAGTTGGTGTCTTCGTTTTTCTTGGGGATAGACAATAAGAAGAACTTGTAACAGGCTCATCTCTTGGCCCATAAGCCTGCTCAAGCCCCCTGCAGACTCAAAAGGAAGGAAGAAGAAAGGCATGTGGGAATTCTACACCTCAGTCTACTGTGTAGCTCCTTATTCCCGCAAGTGGCGATTTTCTCAGAGGAGATCCTCACAGTCAGGCACGGTATGGATATGAAGCAATGCTGTTCTCTCAGAGGTCTTGATTCGCTAACAATCAGCTCATACAGCTACTTTCCTTTCTCTGCTCCACTCCATTGCTCTGCTCCCATTTTTTGAGTACTTGGTTCACAGCACTTCTTCTTCATTCAAAATGCACCGCACACTCCTGCTTCTTTTCCGAATCCTTTTCACTGTTGTCATCACTTAGTTTTCTGTGCCTCTCAACCCTCTGAACGTAGACACATGTCAGGTTATGGCCCTGCCCCCTGTCCTTTATTCTCTACGTTTCCCTGGGAGTCTGTTTCCACTTCATGATCCCACCCGTGACCACATCTTTGCGTCGATGACACTGACTCTCTTCTGACTCCACATGCACATGCTCCCGTGAGTGGTCCGGTAACCCTTTGGTCCTAACATGCCCTTAATATCGCCATATTAAATATTCATTATTCCAGTTGGAGTCCACTTCTTCCTTCTACCTGTTTGTAACAAAAATCCTCTCCTGCTGTATATTCCCTTCCTCTTAGGCACCAAACCCATTCCCCAAGTCTGTCTCTCCTTTCAGAGCATTTGCAGGCACGATGTCTTTTCATTTCATGGCTGTAGCATCTAGTACAGTGCCTGGAACACTGGCATCTAAAAAAAAGGGGAGAGGGGGCTCCTGGTCTCAACTGCTTACTGTTGAGCAACTTCTCTCTTATTTGCCAGTCGCTTCTCCAGCTAAGTTGACTTTAAGTCAAAGAATTTCATGCCTCATCTCTTATGTCAGTCTGCCATTCTGTTCTTGGCATCTCTTATCGGTCCTCTATGTTTGTACCAGAGCCGCCCCTCCTGAGACAGAAGGCCTTTCCACGCAGGGCTGTGTGCCCCACATCTTTCCAGAAGCCGTGTGCTGGGCCACAGGGCCTTATGCACAGTAGCCACTTAAAGATACGTTCAACTTAACTGGAGCAGAGCTAAGAAGGAAGGAAAGAGATGTGAGGGGGTGACAGATTGAAAGGAGGATTAGAAAGATAAAAGGGGAGAAAGTAAAGGGTTGAGCCCGGCCAGTCTGTCTGTAAACATTCCATTAGTCTTGGTGTTAGAATGAATGAAAGCTGGTGTTTTTTTGCCCATGTCCCTGGACACTTTTTCCCCCTCTGGAAAAGAAAGATACATTATTCAAGAGACGGGGAATGTAAGGAGAAAGTGGCTCAGTCCCCCACTTGCAAATATCTTGTGAAGTCTTACGGAACAGAATTATGAATACAGAAAATGCCTTAGTGGAGCAGGGTTCTCATTGGACAGACAAGGAAACTGAGGCACGGGGAGGTTAAGTGGCTTAGCAGCTAGCTAATGGGAAAAGCAGCAGTAAAACATGAGTCTCTTTACTCTTCCAGCACATCCATTAATAAATCACATTTTCTCTTTTTCTAGGTAGCCCAGGCCAATTTTTAAAGTGAAGGATTAGAATTACCAAGGGGCTAGGCATTTAGAGACTCTTGTTTGTCACAAAGTTTTGTAACGTTCATATCATGCGTTCTTTAAAAAGGACTCAGCATGTTTAGAAATAAATTGGTGGTTTTCCATTTCTTTTTTTAAGCGGGGATTTATTTCCACACCACTATTCTTGTTTTTCTTTCCTTTTTTTTTTTTTTCTTTTTTTAATCGTACTACACACAGCTAGGAAGAGAGATCAAAGAGGGCCTGTAATGGTTAAACAGAGGTTAGGACCAGTTGTAGCTCCTGCCTGCTGGCTTCATTCTCCATCAGCATCCTTCCTCCTGCAAAGGTGATGGCGGAAGAATATGAAGAGCTATTGGATTAGATGATCTATGGTCCCTTCCACTTCTCGCAGGCTATGATCTATGGTCCCTTCCCTTCTCATAGTCTGGTGCCTTTTGGATCTTCATTGAAAATCCTCCAGCAACAAAGGTTTAGGGAAAGGGAAACAGAAGTGATGCGGGAAGACAGTCTAGTTCTCTGGAAGGAAATGGCAACTTCCATTTGGTTCTGAAGAGATAGTCAGGAGAGGGGACGTTTCAGAGGCAAAGGCAGACTTGACCCTGGATATCTTTGAATGCCGTGGCCAGAGTGATGAGATGGCCATGGGTACATATCAAGAAATGATGAACAAAGCTCCAGAGTTGAGGAGCCCAGATTAGGGAGATCGTCTGAGCTCATGAAATTTTTTAAAAAAGACTCAGATTCTTTGGAGAGAGGACTTTGTAGGATGTTTGTGAAATGGATGTCCAGTGGAAAAGGCAGAATTTTATACACTTGCTTGGCAAAGCTGAGAAGTATTTGTATTACAGCAGAAATTGGTCAAATGGTAGAGGATAAGTTGATTATTCACCACATTGAGGTAGCAATATTGGAAAGAGAGCTTGGTGTAAATTCAGGAAAATGAAAATCTAGGCTGATTAAAAACTTTGGTCTATTTGAGAGTTTTGTGATCAGCTGAAGTTTCTTCCTTGTTTGTTTTAATAAGGGTAGGATCTTTTAGTAAACATTAGGTTATTGGTATATTTCCTTAACCCATGTTGACTGGTTTTTTAATATAATTTTGCATTTTAATTAAATCTTACAGCAAGGTTAATCTGACACACATATTCAATCTTGACACTTCTCAAGTGCCCTGCCTCAAAGGAGGCCTTTCTCAAACCCTGGGATCAGGCTCCCCTCTACCCCCAGAGATCTCTGGATACACTATGGTCTATATAGCATTTGCAGCACAGTTTTGAAATGATCTATTATTGATTTGCCTTTTTTCCCAGCACCTAACATGGTGTCTGGCATGTACCAAGTGCTTAATAGATGTTTGTTGAGCTGCACAGAATATGTGCAAGACACTCAACACTCCTGAACATTTCTTTCTTTCCAACTGCGAAAATGAGAAGATTAAAGCCTGCCTGCCTATCTCACTGGGTTATAGCTGTCACATGGGTTGGTCTTGTTAAGGACAGGAACCTTGTGTTATGCACCTGTATATGGTGCCTGGGAAAATATATCTTTATTGATTATAGTTGAAAGCGATTCATAGTTGGGAAAGTGAAAATGTCTTTCAGGCACAGATCGCAAGCAATTCATTAGCATCCCTCTTATACAATGAAATTGCACATTTCTAGAGTCAGCCACGAAGGTATGGAAAGAGGAATGAGGCAGACCAGTCAGTTTTCTGAAAAGAGTTGTTTACAATTTCCCAGGCAAGATAATGACCCAGAGACCTCACTAAATGAGGAGTTGAGTCAAAACTCTAATAAAGGGCAGCAACACTAATGTGGCTGCCTGCCATCCCTACCCTCCATGAGCAAGTGTTGATTACTCTCCAGTTTGCCTCCCCTTTATCAGCAGTCATTAAAGGGACCACTCTGCGTGAAGTCAAGCGACCCAGCCTAGCATTTGCCTTTTCCTGGGCAGTGGGGAAAGATGGGAGTCTGATTCCAGAAGGCCTCATTAAAGTAAGCTCTTCCTTACCGTTGGCCAGCTATTTCCTAGTAGGTCAGTCTTTTTGAGTTTTGCTTTCCTCCGCTATACTCAAGGGATAATAATGACCGTTGCTTCACTCCTGTAAGGATTACATGAGATAGGAGTGTGCAAAAAAAACTCCTTGGAAGAGCCAAAGTATCATATTCTTTTTAATATTTTTTCTTCACCATGGTTATCTCAAGGACATAGAAATAGGTAGTAAAGCTTATATAGCAAATTTCAGAAAAGCTGGAGAAAGTTTTCTGCCCAGTCCCAATATACCAGTTGACCCTCAACCTTCTTTTGTTAACAGTAAATACAGTGTGCTACAAATGCTTCTTCATGTTTCTTTTCCCCAAAGGACATTTACATCCATGTAACAGAAAGTTTAAAGTGTTTTCCTTCCATCTCTTCTTTGCTTCCTCCCTGCCTTGAAAGTACATGCAGTAGAAATTGCTTTGAGTTCATGAAAAATACCAAAGAGAGAGATGGAGGGGGAAGATACCAGTTTTTCAGAATATAGTATGATTTTACTCAATCAGATTGGTTTTCTAACATTTCACAAGTGCATTAGAAATGTTAGAGGGACAGGATTAGAAATGAGGGGTAACTTTAGAGATAGGGTCTCTCTTATGGGAGGGGTGGCCTGGGTAGGGTACCACAACAGAGGACTCCGGAGAGCCAGTGGGAGAGTCCTGGGAGAGGGTTCTGTGCAAAGAACAATAGTGCAAAAAGATAGGTAGTTGAGTATGAAGTTAGCATATTAGATAATTTGGGCCTGCGCTCACCCAACCTCTTCCCATAAGGAAAGTTGCCATTTCAGGTCTTGGCAGGGCTCCAGTGCCTGTCTTCTCCCCCACTCCTTTCTGCCTACAGATGCTCACTGTTAACCTACTATTATTCTGTGTTTAGCTAGGGATTCTTTGGGTCAGTGGTTTCCAACTAGAGGCAGTACTGTTCTTGCCTAAGGGGTGTTCAGCTAACCATAACCAGCCTCAAAAACCTATTTTTAGGTGACTAAAACACTAAAAAAAAGTAGAAAAGAAAAAAAATCGCAAGCTAGACATAGATCTTAACTGTCAATCGCACGCCAATCAGGTGTTGCAATATTGAGTCGGCTCACACATGCATCGGTTCTGTTGTGGTACTTGTTGCGGCACTTGCTCCTCTCATATATGGTCAGTCAGTCCCAAGAGACACTATTCCCTAATCCCATTTTTCCTGACAACTTCCCCAGCTAGGAGGCAAGCTGAGGCCGACAAGGAGTATAAGAGAACTGGGTTCTTTGCCAGTTCTTTGTATCCTTTAGGTACATTCTCAGAATGGTACATCTGCCTGAACGTCTTCCTCTGAGGAAGCTAATGAGAATCACTGATAATGTGTTAGCTCCTTAGAAATAAACTGAATGATGAGGAATTAAAGTTACAGTTATTAAGCAACCACCCCCTCTCCCTGTTAAACCACATAGAAGAGGTTTAGTAGACTTCACCATTACTCTGTTTCTGTTTTTAGCAGGGACTCTGGGTCCCAGGTTTCCAGCTGGAAGCAGTACTTTCTCTCCTAGGGGACTTTTGGAGACGTATGGGAATTTTTTTTGTTTTTTTAATTTTTTAAATGTTTATTTTTTGAGAGAGAGTACAAACAGGAAAGGAGTAGAGAGAGAGGGAAACAGGAAAGGGGTAGAGAGAGAGGGAGACATAGAATATGAAGCAGGCTCCAGGCCCCAAGCTGTCAGCACAGAGCCCAATGTAGGGCCAGAACTCACGAATGGTGAGATCATGACCTGAGCCAAAGTCAGACGCTTAACCGACTGAGCCACCCAGGTGCCCTGGGAATGTTTTGATTATCACTCTGACCAGAGAGCAGGGCCCAGGGGTACCAGACAAGGCCAAAGGAAAAACAGTAGTCCTTCCACACAGGGAAGAATATTATATCTCCAATGCCAATAGTACCCACATTGAGAAACACTGAGCATATTGATGAAAACATTTTATTCCTTTGCCATTTTCTTTTTTTTTTTTTAAGTTTATTTATGAGAGAGAGAGATAGCATGAGTGGGGGAGGGGCAGAGAGAGAGGGAGACACAGAATCTGAAGCAGGCTCCAGGCCCCAAGCTGTCAGCACAGAGCCCGACACGGGGCTTGAACCCACAGACTATGAGATCATGACCTGAGCCGCAGTCAGATGCCCAACCGACTGAGCCACCCAGGCGCCCCATCTTTACTTCGTTAGTAAGCTATGATAAACTACTCTTGAAGACAGGGAATCTGTAGCTGTTTTGCTAATGTGGACATTCCCAGCAGATCTCTTTTCTCTGACATTAGACATTCAGCAGGTGTTTCTGCCAAAATACTGAAAAATATGAGTAATGAAGCATTAAATATTTAAAGCAAATATTTTTGTTTTATATCTAAAGGGTATCATTTGTAAAACCATTTATTGTACACTCCTAATGCATAGGCATTTATAAATGCCGTTCGAATTAGATGCAGCTGAACACTCCTATGTTAAAAATATTTCTGGTTCTTTTTAAAGAATGATACCTTTTAAGTAGGTAATTCTAAAAACTTTTACAGCAAGGCAACTGGTGTATGGTCTATGTTTAAATGTGAGTTGAAGTTTTTCAATGCATCTTCACTGTTGGTGGTCTCCGCAAAGTCATGGCAGGAATTGGGGGATGGAGGGAAGAAAAGACATTTTCTTTCTCTTCATGTGAAATCTACATTATCAAGGTTCCAGTTTAAATGTGTCTAAGATAATTGGAGCCCCTAGGAGGCACTTTGCTAAGCAGCTAATTCAGCCCATCTTCCCTAGAGAGGATAATTGTTGTTAAAAAACAAAAAAGTAAAATGTGTTGTTTTCTCATGTAATTATGTAACTGACATCTTTATATAATAATACATTTGGGTGGTCCGTCCCTGAAATACTTGGTTTGTTAGGAAACATTACAGTTTCCACAAGTAATCACTTACTCCTAAATATGATGAAAGAATTTGGTATTGTTACATTGCATCACTGCCTTGGTCAGAAGCTCAACTTTCTAAATGAGTCTGGCATTGGAAAAGGCTTCTAAGTTTTTTGCTGCTTTTTTTTCTTAAATGTCATTATATGAACGAAAATATTTCTGAGGTAGAATACTATATGACAGAACATTTTAAAAAGTAACAAAACACAGGTTTCGTCAAAGGAAAGGGCAAGGGCCTGTAAGCCTCTGTCTTTCCAGTGACCACACTGTGATCCCCTTAACTGTGTGGTTATTCTGGTCTTCACATTTCAGTTACCCCGTCGCACAGGGTTAGGACCTGTGAACTTCCTGGCCTCAGTGAAGCACAGATAGCTTGAAAGGGGACACACTACCATTAGAATCGAGCTCGTTTCAATCTACATTGGTAACAAGGTTCTGTGCCTTGCTGATTAAAAAATGCCGCACTTAACAGAGCTGAATGGAGTTTTCCCTAGAATTCTGCTCTCTTCTGAGGCTGCAGACAGCTTTGGTCCTGAGACAGCCATCCCTAAATTTCTCATTCAGCCAGGACCTAACTAACTAATCATGGTGGCTGATTATTCCACCCAAGGGCATTCTTTTAAACTGCTATTACCCAGAATTGTGTGGGAGGCTTTTGCAAAGTAGCAGAGAGCAAGAGCGAGAGGGAAGAGAAGGGCACAGACAGATAAAACTCAGAGGAGGGAGGGGAAGCTTGGGGCAGAAGCGGTACCACATGAACATGCTGAAAGTTGAAATAGGCAGGGTGATAATTGAATGTAAGGCCAGAGTTTGATTACAAAGGCAGAAAAGGACATTGTGAGATGATAGCAAAAGGAGCAACATGTGATCCAATCAGCGGTTTGTCCTCAGCGGCGAAGTCAGTGGGCTGGATGCAAAGGAAGGAAGAGGGTCAACATTTTGGTTCCAGGACTAAAGACTAGAAATGAGATCATTCTGTAGTTAACATCTTGTACTTGGGCTTACTGAAGAAAAATGTCTATCAGCTGACATGGAAGATTTCTATTTAACATCATCCTGAATTCGTCCTTGTAACATTGTCTTCACAAAGCAATGGACACCTTTTGTAACCCTTTCCTGTAGTGTAGCTATGCCTCTCAGCCATCATCCCCAAATAGTAGTATCTTCCATCTTACAGAAGGGTGGGCACACGCAGCAAGAGATTCAGTAACATTTTTGACATTCAACATGAGGTTATGCTACAACACAGAACTTTAGTCATATGAGAAAGTTGCCTTTATCCCCGTCCCAGTACAAGCTAAATTAAATCATTGGCCCAGACACAAATTCATAGAAGTAAAACTAAAATCTAATGGCATATTGTCTTTAAATGCATTGGGGCAGGTATTGCCGTAAAGGTTTTGTCTTTTAAAAATGTGACCTACCTGGGATAGCAGTCTTTCTAACTGGGGATAAGATGTACATAGAAGCTGCTACAGATTTCAGAGCTCTCGTGTGTGTGTGTGTGTGTGTGTGTGTGTGTGTGTGTGTGTGTGTTGAAAAGATAGTGAAATCATGTGATATGGTTCAATCAATTCAAAAAAATGGAAATCGCTTTCATCTTGACTCTGAACTTGTGGTTCTCAAACTGTGTGCCAAGGCACCCCACAGTGCCACACAGTCAACTCATAGAAGCTATTTTATGGAATGTTTTTTATTTTTAAGGAAAACAGCAATATTTGATCTGTCCAACACCCAATGAACTACTAGCTGAAGTAGTTCAGTTTCAACATTAGATGGCGCTACATTCCTTTTGATGATGTCATATTTTTCTAAAGCTGGATTTTTGGAGACAGGTGAAGACAGCCAATGCTGTGTGGCAATTAAAGTGGAACATAAAGTGAAGGTGGCAGTATACGGTCTGATTCCAGGACTTGAGAAGTTGTGTATATCAAACAGGTATATGTGTCCTTCAGTAAGAAAGTTTGGTTATTAAAGAATGAAATAAAAGTAAACTTTTTTTCCTTTCAATTTGAGTATTTTTTTTTTTCAAACTGCTACTAAGCTCTTAGGACCTAAATTCTTAGTAGCATATTTGAATCTAACCACTTAATAAATGAACTGATAGGTATTGCTTTTGGCCTGGTGGCATGATGAAAAAAATGCCAAGATACAAAAGGATTTCTGGATCAAAGTTTGGGAACCTCTGCTCAACTGAATCGTTACTCAGTTTCATGGAGTTGATCAGGGATGAGCTACAAAGTCAGTATGTTTACATCCCTTCACTTCAATTCCTTTTAAATCAGCTGTCAAACAGCAAGTAGGGACGCCATGCCCCAGATCCCTTTCCTTCTGATAAAATCTAATAGGATCTGTATTTCTTACCAAGTAGAAAAGATTGAGTTCCTAAAATTTGACCTTAAAATAAGTTTCAGTAAATTCAGTTTTATTATTCCATTTGTTTCCATTTCAAAAATGGAATTATATTCATGGGATGGGGGTGGGGTTGAGAGTGGAGGTGAAGGGAATTAGTCCCAGAACATGTTAAAAGTTACACTTCAGAAAAAAAGGAAGTATCTCAAATATTCAAAGAGAAAAAATGGTTTTGTTTTTCAAAAAGTTGTTCAAAATAAGCCACAAAAAGCAAGCACGTAATTACAGAACAAAACCAACAAATCAATGCAGCATGTAAATTAGAGGTGCTTGTATAATTCATAAACTAATTCTTCACTTACAAAAACATTCATGACAGAGTTCCCTGTGATATGAGCCTCCCCAGGGCATTTGAAATATGATTCAATTTTTAAAAATTCTATTTGTACCCAATTTTTTCAGAAACAAAACATTGGTTTTAAAACAAGGTGCATCTGTTTCCAGAAAATGCTTTCCCATGGAGCTGTGTGTAGAAGGCTTGTACTGCATCTGGAGATCACACTCGACTCAAATCAAGAATCTCTTTGAACACACCAAGCTTAGGAGCTAAACTGTCTTGGCTGCTTCCTTATGTTTGATCCTGTTGGGAATGAGGCTAATTGTTTAAGAATTTACGTCCTGGTAAGGCTGTTAGCACTTTAAATTGATTTGGTATTTTTAAAAGCTCGTTTAAAACTTATTTATACTGAGGAAGTTGGCTTTCCATGAGCTATGGAATTTATTTCCAGATTTCACCTGGCCTACCTGTATGGAAAATGTACCCTAAAAGCATCCTTTTACATAGTGATTGCAACAGGTCATCCGTATTATCTTTTTAGTAGAGTATATCTGTATTCGTGCTTTCTTCTTTTAAATCCTTTCTTGCCTCCCAGCATACTAATTACTGCCCTGTTCCTAATGTAATCTTAGAGAAAAAGCACCTTTAAAAATGTTTACAGTTAAAATGTCTTTTGCGCAAGCATATGAAAGTTCTTTATAAACATTAATTAATTTACACTCTTCTGTGGAAAGAGTGGATCTCATTTTTCCTTTTCAGAATAATGCTTTTGAAACTGTAGCATTGCATACCTGTCTTCCTACAGAGAGAGACAAGTTATTATCGGTTTTTTGGGAGCAGGGAACCTAACCACATACAACTTTGTAAACGCCACACTACGTCTTACCGTTGAGCTTTATAGGTAGCAGAGGATACACACACACACACACACACACACACACACACACACACACACACACTTCCTCAGTGAGGTCTTGTTGAGGATGAAGATGACCCACTTCATTTTCAATAGTTGGTACATTGGTCCCGATACTCTAGAAGTCTAGGATGAACTTTGACACACATTCTGAGACGAGCCTGAGAAGAATCTTTTTTTGCAGAACGGAAAATGTTTTCAAAATCTGAAGAACTGCCTTTTAGTCAGTTGTGAGATTGCTATATCTTAAATTTGGCAGTAGGTGTATTTAACACTAGAGTCAGATAAGAGCATACCATTAATTGTTATGTGCCACATCATTTAGAAACATTATCTTTCATCCTCCAATAGTTGTGCAAATATGTTTTATTTTCCCCATTTTACAGGGAAGAATGATGAGAACCAAGGATAGTAAGTGCTTTGCCTAGTGGGTGGTAGAACCAGAATTCCATCCAGGTCTGACCGACCATACAGGCTGGACTCTCTTTCAATTAGCCCTTCCCCTTCCCAGATCTTTTGAGCTGCAGGAGCCATTTGAAAGTTATCTAGCCCATCAACTTTGTGGGCAAGCAAACTAAAATTCAGAGAGACAAGTAACTTGTACAAGGTCACCTTGTGTTCAGTTCTTGTTGATACTTATAAATAACCTTGAAACGTACTCCATAAACATTCCCTATTTATCTCAGCTGAGTGGAGCCTTTCAAAAATCCACCAATCCTCCCAAAAGTTGAAATGCCAACCATAGTTGATAGTGTTTCTGGAATTCTAGGAAACTTATCCATTAAGCAGCACCTCAGTGCTGGTAGTGAGATTCTCTCTCAACCCCTTTATCTCCTTTATCCGTACTGGCTTCTCTTCTTCTTCGTCTTCACCTCCCCCTCTTCCTCCCCTCCTCCCTTCCCTCCTCCTTCCCTCACCCTTCCTCCGTCCTCCTCCTCATGTCCCTGCTATAGTCTACCATCAACACCCAAATCCACAGAGACACAGTATGCAGTAAAACTGTCTTTAGGAGATTATCCTGTTCATTTTAGGCATGCAAAATGTGTCTGTTAATAAGTTTTAAATCTTTATTTTAAAAAAAAATTTTTAATGTTTATTTTTGAGAGGGAAAGAAAGAGAGCACAAGTTGGGGAGGGGGGAGAGAGAGAATCCCAGGCAGGCTCCACGCTCTCAGCACAGAGCCAACACGAGGCTCAATCCCTGAAATCAAGTCAGATGCCAATCAGCTGAGCCACCCACATGCCCCCTAACCCTTTAGCAGCTATAACATTAACTGAGCAACTGTCATGCATGAGGCAATACAGCAAAGCAACTTAAAATCATGTAAATATTCTGAGAACCTTAAGTGGTAGCTATTAGGTCTTCAGTTTTGGAAGGAAAAAAAAAAAAAACCTAGACTCAGGGAAGTTAATTATTTGTGAAAGAATACAAAACTCTCTGCTAAATGGAGGGAAAGTTGACTTTTACCAGCTGGGAGCAACGTTTCTTCTTTAAAGATTCATTGGCCACAGTTTTAATCTCTTTTTCTCACTCTTTCAAGATGTTAAGAAGCTCATAAGGATTCAGAAGGTAGGAGTGGGTTCTCAAAAGACAAGTGAAAAAAATTGGAGCTAGGACCCCAATTAAAAGGTTAGAAACAATGGCTCTGGAAGGATTATGGTGTGTGTGTCTGTGTGCGTGTGCGCGCACACGTACGTGTATACACCTTTTCCTCAAATTGAATGCCAGGAAGAAGCTAGGTCTGAATGAAGGGAAGATGGGGATATAAGTATCTCATACCAAATGGACTTAATTAAAAAATTGTCAGCCTGGCTACATAGTTCTGGAAACAGTTCAGTGTCCATTTCTACTTTCTCAATTTTATACATAATCTCTTATAGAGCTCACTCGTAACCTCCCTTTGAAGAAAAAGGCTCTTTTAGTTCATATCCTGGATCATATCTTAGAATTATGTCATATTCTTAAATGCCTCAGAAGGCTTCCCATCACCTTTGGGATAACTGTTGACTTCTTTCTAATCTTGTCCAGTGCTCATCCTTACTTCTCCTTCTCAGTGTCTCTGTCACGGAAGCCTTGGCCACTCCACCTTGCATTGATTTCTTTTATAGTCCCTACCCCTTCTAATCTCTCTCTCTCTTTTTTTTTCTTTTCTTTTCTTTTCTTTTTTTTTTTTTTTTTTTTGGTCTAATCTGGTTCTCTCCTCCTTACTGTTGTGTGAGCTTTGCCCTTACTATGAAAGATGCCCAAGCAATAGACCCCAGTTTTCCTATTTTTTTTCTTTGTACGCTGAAAAGTCCACTTTTATGGCAAAGGTTATTGTCTGTGTTCTTAATTCACAGCAATAGCACCAACTCCTATCTCTCAGCTGTACCCTCAAACTCTATTTTTTACTATGTGCAGGCCATCTTAAATTGGACCTTTTATAGCACAGTGCTCACCAAGCTTCAGTGTGCATATGAATCATCTGGTGATCTTGTCAAAAAAGAGATTCTCATTCAGGAGATCTGAGTAGGGCTCGAGATCCTGCATTTTTGACACCGTGGTTTTGCCACATGCTGCCAGTGCTGTTGATCCAAGGACCACGTCTTGAGCAGCAAGGTAGCAGTTATGGGTCTGAAGATGACCACAGGACCGGTTCCCCCCTCAGCCTATCTATACTAGCATCCCAGAACACCAAGGCCTGCCTTCTTCATAAAGTCCTTTTAAGTTATACTAACCTGAAGAGAAGATTCACATGGGTCTTCTAGTCTAGAGCCTCTAATTAAGATTTAATTATACACTTGATCATTCATTATTGGTTTTCATGCCTTGTCTTTCTATTAATGTGTGAGTTTAGGCAGTGGCACATCTGCAGGTAATCATTGAAGTAGTTCTTTGGATAAGGCCCTGCAAATCTGTGTTCTCTGCAGTGCCCAGCATTGAACTGGGTTCCTTAATATCATCCCTCCAGTGTATGATGGTCCCTCCTTTGGCTTTTGAAATCTACCCCAGTAGACTCTCAGCTCCAGTGTGCATGGGCTTTGATGGACTTGTTCACCACGACCACTCCAGTACCTGAAACAGAACTTGGTACAGGAGATCAAATGCCTATAATTGCTCTATGATAATCAAGCAGTTGAATGAAAATTAAAAGTAAAGGTCAGATTCCATCTCTGTGAAGCTGTCCCCTCATTCCCTCAAGTTCAAACAGCGTACTCTCTTCTCATAAGAACCTTGTGTTCCTCATCTAAGCCTTCAGTGTTTCTCCAGGCGTGGTGAGAGGACCACCTGCATCAGAGCCCTCTGGCGTGCTTGATGAAATGCAGATTCCCAGGCTGTGCTCCAGACCTGTGAAATCAGAGTCTCTGCAGTGGGGCCTGGCAGTCCACAGTTTTAGCACTCTTTGTAGTGAAGACCTCTGAACTGAGGCCTTAGCTCTGTTAGAAGTGCTGACAAAAAAACAAAACAACAAAAGATTGTCAAAATAGAAAAATGTTCTCTCCCCAAATAATTATCAATTACCTTTGTTGTTTATTTTTGCTGGTTTTCATTTTCTCCCTAGCAGTATCTTGTTTGTTTGTTTGTTCCAAAATCTTGCCTCAAGCCATTTCAAAGTTGAAGTCATGACCACTTGTAAGAATTCCAGAACATAGTTAAGCAACAAAAAAAAAAAAAAAAGAAAGAAAGAACGAAAGAAAAGAAAAAAGAAAGAAAGGAAGAAAGAAAAATCCTTGAAGGTAAAAATACATATTTTAGAGTTAAGGTTGCAAGAAGGTAGGCATTCTAGTCTTTTTATTTGGAACTTCTGGCAGAATTTTAAATGAGGGGAGAGGAAAAAGAAAACACTGCAAATTGGATGAGGACATGTGTTCTCTTAGTTCTGTGGTTACAGGGGATTAGTGGTGATGAGATCCAAAGACTCGTCACGCTGGGGGTCATCCCCAAGGCACACTGGAAAATTCCTATGACAGACACCAGGGACTGCCTTTGAATCTCTGAAGAAGAGAAATTGAAATCTGGGGTTCTTTGGATTAGGGGATGACATGTAAAAGATTGATCGTGTGGAGTATATGGGGGGTCATTTGTACCAATTACTCTACTTTTGTGTATGTTTGAAAATGGCCTAAAAAAGCATGATCTGAGCCCAGCCTAATAAGAGGTTGAGGGTGGGGGGTGGATGTAGGAGTGAGGATGTTGGGGAAGACCCCCTGTTCTTGGAGGAGGGGAGGGATGGAGAGGGTAGGTTCATGCAGCATTGAGGGCACCTTTGGTATTGTGAGGGCGATATTTGCTTGTGACCCGCTCCCTGTATAAACAGATGGGCTAAAATCTGGCTACCTAGTTGTTCCAGTCTTCCCAGTGACTTAGAACAAGGAGCTTTTCACGTAAATAAGTAGAAGGCCCTATATTTAAAGATTTCCTTAACCAGGTCCTGCTACAAAGGAGGCTCGATTTCCATGTATGAGGGAAAATTGGCAGGACAGGGAGCCATAATTAAAGGTCAGAGGAAGTGGACTAGCTTTGAATTTAGCCCTTTCCAATTCAGAATCTTGCAGAGATTGTGAGAATCACTTTGACAACGAAGAAAGAAGTGTTTAGGAAAGATGGACTCTCCAGGTCTAAATACGCATTCTCAGTTCACTGAAGGCAGAATAATCCAGCATGAGCAAACAGAAAGAAACACCATAAATGAATACAGAAGTACGTAAGGATAGCTAAAACTATACGTTAAGTAGTGTGTTTGGCTGGAAGTGGAAAAAGGCCAATTAACCCATGGTAGTAACTATGTGGACTCCTTGTAAAGAAGGTAACATACTGACCTTATAAAGAGGTGGGAGTGGTGATTGTTGATAATGATAATGTTCATTGTAGAAGAGTGGGAAGTAGAATTCCTCAAAGGCATCGCTATATGAACTAAATAGGCTTGGGAGCCTCACAAGAAATTTTTGTCATTGTCATTATTCTTGAGCCCACATAATGTCCAAAGAAGAGTTTACAGACTGAGAGAGAACGAGAAGGAAAAGGAAAAGACAGGTTAAGGAAGCTGGAGGAGAATAAGACCCAGAGTTCATCTTCCACAAGGAAGACCACACCAAGGATAGTTTGTTCAGTATGAGCAGCTCTAATCCAGATGTGGAACAGCTGGAGAGAGTTCTGAGGAAAGCTGCGAGAAGAGACTTAGATGGAACAAAGAACTGGAAAGCATATAAAAGGCAACCTTTGAGAATGAAGTCCATAGTAGGAGTCCTGTTTTAATTTTTATGGCAAGGGTTAAGAAGTATGAGAAGTCCTTTTTTGTATAGATCGATTTCCCCTTGATATGCAAGGCAGTCACTCTATGTGAGCACTTCCAAACAGGCAGGAAGGAAAGTTTGTGCACATAAGAGACATTCAGTAGTTCGGGCAGACTCAGAGATTTCTAGTGAGATGGAGAGCGGTGAGGATGAGGGGGTGTAAGTGAAACGGAAGTGTAGGCTGTCCAAATTCTGGAACAGCCTATAGTGCAAATGTTAGCAGTTCCATCCTTGGAGGCAAATAATAAGTGTGCTGAACTGGTCCTAGAAGTTTAATTGTTGGGAATCATCATGATTCTGGCAGGGAGGTGCGTGAGTTTACCTAATGGTTCTCTTCCGTCTGTTTTCTGTGATTCACCACCCCCCTGCCTAGCCTGCGGCGGTACATGGTTGAGTCATTGCCGAACGCAGATATCTCATTAAAAAGGGGGATTAAAGACTATTAAAAATGATTGGCTGCTAGTCCCAGATTAAAGAACGGCCAATTTATGTTACAGTTGCTCTTGTCCAAAATAAAATGCAAATTGTCGAAATTGGACAGGAAATTCACCCGACATTTCCGAGATGCTGACTTAAGCAGCTTTCCTTCATCTGCTGTTGAGACCAGAGTCATCAGACTGAAAATTGAGAAGTTCTTTGTAAATCTGAGACATAAATTCGGAGTGTGGATCTAAACAGTGAGTTATCTGTACTCCTTTAAGGTGCAAAAGGTTGAGTGATAAATGATCTTTTTAAAGGAATTTATTTTTAAGATATGCTTCTGTACAATAAGACGCCCTGAACACTCCAGGGAGGTTTAGAAATTTCTCTTGCAAGAACATTACAAATTGCATAAACAACTCTGAATTACCAAATGTTTACAGAAGTCTCTGTTTTAAGAAATATCGTCCACTATGCAGTGTACCATCCTGAAAAGAGTAAGAGCCAACCGATTTTCAAACGGGCAGTTTATCGCAGATGACACTGTGAACTCCGGGAGTTGCATTTTCTGTCGGGAGAGACGAATTGGAGGTTATTTACTTTAAGTCCTTCACTTGTAATAGCTTGGCCATACTTGCCCAGCAGTCCTAAAAAATGAGACCCTCTTTTCAGAGGATCCTATTCGTGCTCCTAACCCCCCTCATCTACCTCAGATATCCCCCCACACATAGCTTTTGTGCACTATACGCGGATTATTTAGCCCCAGCTCATTAAAGCTTCTTAGCCCACTGGCCATTGGGCCCATGGAAATAAAACAGGAGTGATAAAAAGCTGGGGCCATTAAGCAGTGGGTAAAACCTAAGAGTGTCCAGTCTACAGCTATCTCTCGTTCTGTTTCCGCTGCCACCAGCACATCCAGGTTTTCACCTCCTTTTCAGCTGCCCTGGTTCCAGGATTCCCCTTCAAAATACCATCCAGGGGCACCTGGGTAGCTCAGTAAGCATCCAACTTCCCTCAGGCTATGATCTCATGGTTGGTGAGTTCGAGCCCCACGTCTGCACAGAGCCCACTTTGGATCCTCTGTCTCCCCTCTCCCCCCCTCTCTCTGCCCCTTCCCTACTGGGTCTTTCATTTTCTCTCAAAATAAATTAATAAACTTAAAAAAAAAAAAAGCTGTCCAACTAATGGACCTCAAGTAGTTTCTTCTTTACTTCAGGATAAGTCCACACTCCCAGCCTAGCTTTGAAAATGCTCTATTTTTCTTCCAAGAAGTTCTTATACAACAAATTAATATTTTTTGAGTCTTCAAACTAGGAAGGAGCCATGAGTACAGAGTGATGATTTTCATCAGGATTGTACTGAAATAGATGTACCACTTCTCACAGAGTATCAGTTGCTTAGAAACTGTGTTATCAGAGTCCTGGTGTGTGTGTCCCAGAAAGACTCGAGCACTGGAATTGTCACTAGTTCTCAGCCTCACGAAATGACCAGTCATCAGGGTACTTCCCCTCCCCCCCCCCCCCCCCCCCCCCCCCCCCCCCCCCCCCCCCCCCCCCCATGGATACAGCCAGTATATCTCCAGTGTCTTGATCTACGAGATTATCCTCTGTCGTCCAGCCAGGGTCACCTCTGGGCCATGAGCTGAGGTCATCCATTTGCGTCTAGACCATTCCTCCAACCAGGCCTTTTCCTTTCATACATTCCTCTGGCCAAGGGTGTGGGATGATTTTAGGGAAGTGTTTCAGTGTGTTAGCAGGGAAAGTTGATTTTGATACAAATACAGTGCTTTGTTTTGGAGTTTTATTTTCCTTAAAAATGGGAATTGAGCAAACCTTTGCTTCAGGAAAGGAGATTGGTCCAATGCTCTTGCCTTAGTTCATGGTCACTTCTCCCTCAAGTCTGAAGGCTTTTTGGATAACTCCCAATCCTTAAATTCTTCCTTTTGTGGAGTTGAAAGTGAATTAAAGTGAAGACACCTGGAGTTGAGCAGGTCTAGAACAGTAAATTCTGATAAATTTTTATATCTCTGCGTCCAGCTCCTTTAACTTAACCATTAATCTCTTCTGACAGAAAACTGTTTGTGTTGCAGGGAAGCATGGTATAGTGCTTAAAACTGGGACCTAAAACCAGGGTTTAAGCATCCAGTGAACCTCCATTTGAACCCCCTACCTTGGAACTCTTCCCCCATCTAGCAAATGGACTCCCAGCACCAACTTAATTGCTTTGTCATAAGGAATAAACAAGGTAATATGGGGGCGCCTGCGTGGCTTAGTTGGCCAAGCGTCCAACTTCGTGTCAGGTGATAATCTTGCAGTTGGTGAGTTCGAGCCCAGTTGTAGGGCTCTGTGCTCACAGCTCAGAGCCCGGAGCCTGCTTAGATTCTGTGTCTCCCTGTTTCTGCCCCTACCCCACTCGTTCTCTCTCTGTCTCTCTCTCAAAAATAAATATTTAAAAAAATTTTCAGGTAATATCAAGTAAGCACTTAGCACATGGCTGGCCATGCTTAGATGCCGGTTTAAAGAGTGACTGCAGATTGCTTTCAACTAATAGAAAATAGGAAGGTAGAAGAAGGAGATAGTATAGCTTCTGTTGGAGTTGCTTGTGTATTTTGGGTTTTTTTTTTTTTTCCAAAATTGGTGTTAAAAAAGATAAACAAAGAAAGGTGGTAAGCAGGATAATTTAGGAATCCTGTACTTATTAGCCAGTGAACTAATGCCCAAAGGGGTAGATTGTAGGTTCTAAACAGCAGTGAAAGAAACTAGAATCAAACCTTAGAACTATGACACAAAGGCAGACCTGCCAAGTAGGTACTGAACAAATTACTTTAGCATCTCTTGCTGGGGAAAATTTCCGGTTTTGTGTGCATCTCACTTCCTAGGAGGCACTGTTGTTATAGTGAGGGAGGAGGCCTTGGAATCAAGCCAACCAGAATTGTCTCTAGTTCTCTGTCATCTCAGAGGCTCCCCTACTAAAATCAGAGATGGAAAGAAGTGTGCTGCACTGTGAGGCTTAGTGGTCAAATATACTAGGCTCTGGAACAATGCCTGGTACCTTGGAAGTGATCGGTATATGGTAACTGTTGTTGCCTATCATCATCTATGTTTTCTCCCCTTGTTGACAGGGCAGGTCCACCCACCTCTGGATGTTGTAAATTTTCTGAAAGGCTGGACTCAGATTGATGCCTTGCCCTCCCTCCCTCATGGCGTCACCTGGTATATACCAGGTGGGGCATTGGGATTGAGCAGAGCCACGTCCTCCTTCCTGGAAGGGGGCTCAGTCCCAGGGGAGGTGAGAGGCTCCAACAGGCCACCAGGGAGGCTCCCAGACAGGGCACCTGGGCTGTACAGCGGACCCTCATCAGAGGAGGAGGGGACTGAGCCAAGGGAGAGCCTGGCAGAGGAGACCAGCAGTAGGATTTGGGGAGGGCAGGCCACCAAGTTAGGGGTGCTGGGGGTATTCATTCGCACCTACCTCAGGGAAGTGGGTGGCCTCAGGGGCCTGACCGACCTGGGCAAGCACTTCGCAGCACACCTGGAACAGAGTCAAAGCACAGAAAATAAAGATAGCTAACATTATAATAATATTTTTATTAGAACATTTTGATTATGAAAATAAAACTTGTTTTCTTTAAAGGAAAAGAAAATCCAGAGAATGGAATATTTTTCAGGGCTAAAAAGAAATAAGCTATCAAACTATGAAAAGACATGGTGGAATCTTAAATGCCTGTGGGGCGCCTGAGTGGCTTAGTCGGTTAAGCGTCCGGCTTTCGCTTAGGTCATGATCTCGCGGTTCGTGGGTTCGAGCCCCGCGTCGGGCCCTGTGCTGACTGCCAGCTCGGAGCCTGGAGCCTGTTTCAGTCTGTGACTCCCTCTCTCTCTGACCCTCCCCTGCTCACGCTGTCTCTCTCTCCTAGAAATAAATAAAACATTAAAAAAAATTTAAAAAAAAAAGAAAAAAGAAAAAGAAATGCCTGTTACTAGATGAAAGAAGCCTATCTGAAAGGGATATAGACTGTACGTTTCTAACTATCTGAAATTCTGAAATCGTAAAATTATGGAGACCGTAAAAAGATCAGGGGCTGAGAGTAGAGAGGATGGATGAATAAGTAGATCACAGAGGATTTTTAAAGCAATGAAAATAGTCTGTATAATACCACTGTAATGAATACACAGTACTATACATTTGTCCAAATGGAATATACAATACCAAGAGGGAGCCCAGTGTAAACCCTGGCCCTTGGTTATGATGTGTTGAGGTAGGTCTACCTACTGTAACAAATGTTAGCACTCCGATGGCAGGTATTGATAATGGGAGAGACTGTGTGTGTGCAGACAACCTTGCATATGGGAAATCTCTGTCCCTTACCCTCAGTTTTGTTGTGAACCTCAAACTGCTTGGAAAAAGTAATGTCTTAATTTCTTGTATATATAGCACATATACAAAAATATAAATTCATTTGCAAGCATTCCTGAATTGGAATGGCAGTAACTTTTGAGCATGCTGTATTTTTGGGGCTATAGATAGAAAACAACTCATCATTTAAAAGATTTGATCATTCAGTTTTTTGTTTCTTTTTTCCATTTTTATGTTGAAATGTTTGGGAACTCATGACCTGGGCTTTGTTGATTTAAATGTTAGCTGGGGAGTAAAACCACTAGATAACGTTTTTTGTCTCTGGGAGGGTTATGTGCCAGTGAGTCTTTTCTACTATTCTCAGTAAAAAAGCCCTAGACTTTTCACTTAAGTGATACCTTGTATCTTTCATCTAAAGAACATAAAATACTTTTTAAAATTCCACAGGGTGATAGGAGGAAGAAAATGGGGGGGGGGTGGCGGCTGTGGAGGATCCTTGCCCAAGGTCACACAGGGCACCAGTGGAAGCACTGGGTAGAGGGAACCAGATTCTCCTGACTTAGATTCATTGTTCTCAGACCCTGTTTCCAGAGACTTGATAAGACTTTTCCGCTCTAATTTCATCAACAAACTTGAGTTTGAAATACTTATATTTTGTGCTTGTATCTTTAAAAATATGATATCTTCTATCAGCAAGGTCAATCATTTGGGTTAGTTTATTTTGGCAAAATTGTGTGGACTAAAGGTCTGAGGTTATATTGATCTATATTCCATAAAAACTCAGACCAGGTATTCATGACACAGATGTGATGGAGAAACTTTCAGGTTAAATAGGAATTAACCTTAGAAGAGAAGTTAAACTGACAGCCTTTTAGTTTCCCCAGTGGGAAAAAAAAATCACTATGTAAAAGAATGCTATGCTAAATTAACAACTACTACTATTAGTGGCATGTTTTCCTTGCCTGTAATCTCAAATTTCTTAATATTTATGTTGCAATGTGGAGGTAAAAATATACCAAACTCTTCTGTAAATATCTTGGTAATTAGCTTGTATTTGTTATAAAAATAAGAACAAATAAGGGGCATCTGGCTGGCTTAGTTGGTAGAGCATGCAGCTCTTAATCTTGGGGTTGAGAGTTCAAGCCCCACATTGGGCATGGAGCTTACTTTAAAGGTAAAATAAATAAACAAACAAATGAAATACTGTATGTAGTCCAGAGACCAAACCAATCAAATTACTGCTGAGTATAAATACTCTACCAGAAAAAATCCACAGAGTTAGTCATTAATAAAATCCATCATTGTGGAGGGGCTGTCAGTCTTCTTTATAACTGAGTAACACCCACGTGCTGATGATTCCTTCATGCATCTCCCTTCAGCTCTATATGTACGTGTACACTTTTCCTTCTAGATGCCGACATCTCTAAACTGCCATCACTACCTCAAACTTAACCTGCAAAAATTGAACTTACCTGCTCTTGGATCCATTTCTTTTCCTATTTGTTCCATTTCAGCAGATGGACACTTCAGTCTACCAACTGGTCACTTGGGACAGTCACCTAGTTTATTCGTTAGGGCTGCTTGCTAGTCTTGCCCCTTCTGCGTTTGCCCAAGTCATTTTTCTCTATATGGAAATGTGATCAGATCAGTCCTCTGCTTCAGACCGTTAAATGGGGGTGCCTGGGTAGCTCAGTTGGATAAGCGTCCGACTTCAGCTCAGGTCATGATCTCACGGTTCGTGGGTTCGAGCCCCGCATCAGGCTCTGTGCTGACAGCTCAGAGCCTGGAGCCTGCTTCAGATTCTATGTCTCCCTCTCTTTCTGACCCTCCCCTGCTCATGCTGTCTCTCTCTCTCTTTCAGAAATAAATTTAAGAAAACATTTAATATTTTTTTAATTAAAAAAAGTAAATTTTTTTAATTAAAAAAAGTAAATTTTTTTAATTAAAAAAAGTAAATTTTTTTTAAAAGACTGTTAAATGGCTCTTCATACCCATTAGTATCCAGCTTTAGTTTCTTTGGCTTAGCACAGAAAGCCCTCAGCCCTTTTCACTTATTTCTTGCCAGTCTGTCTCATAAGGTGGGACTGCCCTATGATGTGTAGTTTCCTAAATGGGTCATGGCATCACTCTGCTCTGGGAGCATTTGCAAATGTTACTCTCTACCTGCATGCTCTTCCCTATGCACTAGATTCAACTCAGGAGTATCTTTAACAGGCACTTACCCAGCTTCTTTGTTACTCTTGGCGTGGTCTGTCTCCTCTCCATTCTACCCCTGTAGACCCTAAGTGCAGGCATTAGGTCTTATGTGTGTTTCTGCTCCCTGTATATGGCCCAGTACCAGACATGTGAAAAGTGTTCAGATAATGTTTGTTAATGGGCGAATGAACAAAGGAATCTAGAAATTAAGTCCTTTCCTTCTAACAAATGGAACACTGATGGCACCCAGGCTAAATATAGTGAAACTTCAGTACCAAAGGGAATCATGAGTCTGTGACAGTAGGTAGCTTTTCTCGATAGAAAGGTATAACCTCTTAATTTGCCTTTTGCCATTTGTACTGTTGTAGCTACAAAGCCACATGACCTCTGCAGAGCCCAGGATTCTGGCCAAACAGCTGTACTGCTGTTCCTAGACCTATCAGCAGCCTTAGACAGGTCAGGTCAGCATGTTCTACTCACCCACCCACCTGCAGCCTCTGTGGATGGTTTTGTCTCCTCTGGCGTTGGGCCTTCCCTGAGAAAAGTTACATAGGCACTTTTCCTTCAATTCCTTCTGTTTTTAAACCCTTTTAATAGGACCTTTTTCTTTGCCATGGCTAATAAGCTTGGCTGCCCCTAGTGTCCTTCTGTTCAGTATTAATTATGAAGTCACTCAGTATTGCCATGTGAGGAAACAGAATTAGATTGTGAACATTTCACAGTCCTTAGCCTGCTTCTTCTTATAGCCCTGCATCATGTCCCATGTCAAACACTAACCGGAGATTTAGGGTGCCCCTAAAGAGCAAGATCCTTGAGAATTCTCCAGCAATGTTTGCAGGTGTTCTGTTGGTAAACTCTCTTGAAGAGCTTCTAGCAATGAGCAGCGACCAGATCACACCCCAGCTGGCTGGGGCTGTGGAGGTGTTCTTGGTGACTATTGGCAGCTGCCTGGGCAGCCTTTCTGCTTGCCTTGTTTCGTGTTCTTCTCTGATGAACTCATACGGGAGAAAAGGTAGAGAAGGAGAGGGAGGTACTTAGAATGGGAAGGAAGAAAGGCTGACATTGTAGGAGTAAGAAGGAAAAAAAATCATGTTTTCAGCTTGGACTGGAGAATGTTGCATCTCTGGGCATCAGGCCCACACAATTCCCTTTCTCAACCCAGTCAACGCCCCAGGACTACCCCGATGCCTCCCTTGTGGCTCCTTTGCCTCTGTCTTCTCTGAGGTACGCATAACCAGATGACTTCACAGTTGCCACTCATCTCATGGCTCATTACCGTCATGTAGATGGCAGTAAAATGAAGGAGGGCTTCATTTCCATAAAGACACCAGAAGAGTTTCTTCCTCCTAGAATCTAGGATGCGTGCCCAGTAATCATGAAGAACTCTCTCAGATCCAATCAGACTTCTACTGATGGTGGAATTATAGTCGCCTCAAATTCTGTGTACAAAGGCAGAGACTAAGTCATTAAATCCATTATTAAACTGGACATTTAAGGTCCATAAGGACATAGCATATTGTTCATTATTTTGCTAATCGTCAGAACGTCTGTCATGTTTATTCACTTAAGTATTTGTTGACTAAATTTACAAGTAAGTAAACAAACACACAAATAGTGTCACATTGTATCTTACTCTGCTAAGGCAAGTCTAGGCAAGAGGACAGGCTTAATACGTCTGGTAACTGATACACTGCCCTTCAACGTGCTGCTCTTTTCCCTACAGTCTCTTGTTTGACATCTGCTCACAGATACCTTGTTTCCAAGCAAAAAACATGAACCTTTGTTTGCTTTAAAAGTAATTTATGTCTAATACATGGGAGAAATTTCTCAAAGGAGTAGGCCATGTTTTATATATTATACCTGAGAGCTGATTATTAAAGAGAAAATGATCTAGGTAACATCATAGGATATCATTTTCTTCCCTCAAATTAAGTCACAGGCAAAGGAGACTTAATTGATCATCCCAGGCCTTTACAACCACATGGCTGCCAAGCCACTGATTTTGCTTATTCTTATCTTGACTAGGCCAACCTGGACAACATGACCTTGTCTAAGGCAGCTTGCCAAGAGTGGATACTTAACAGCACTTTGCTAAAGGGCAGACTTCACCCAATTTACAAATAAGTTGAAAAGTTAATATGTGATTTGTTTCCTTAGGAAAGGAGTCCCGCCAGTACATGATGTTATGTACATTCAGTCATTTTCCCAGACAGATCACACAGGCCAGTCTTGTGGCCCACAGAGCTGAAGGGGTACTGATTGGCTCCTGACTTCTAGATTCCTCCAAGGTCTCTGAGCTCTGGTCTTGTGTTTTCTGCCTTTGTCTGCAGAAGTCCATGATCATTTGATCATTTATTTAACAGATATATATTGAGTGGCCACTACACTTTTGGAATCTGTGAACAATACACAAAACCGACAAAACTGAGTGCCATCATGGAGCCAACATTCTAGTTGGGGGAGAGAGTTCATAAACAAGTGAATAACCTATATCAAATCATAAGTCAGAGATAGTTCAAGCAAGGAAGGGTGATAAGGGAGGACAGTGATCTCAGTGACTGAGGACTAAGGGGACACTTATGCAAAGACTTAAGGTCAGTTGCCAAACCATGAGGTGCTCGCGTGTGTGAACATTTGAAGAACAAGGCCATGTGGCTGGAAAGAGTAGACGGACAAGGGTAACAAAGCATGCATGTCGGGGGGCGGGGGTGGCGGTAAGAGAGGGAGTAGTAGGGCTTCACAGGACGCTGAGGGCTTTGGCTTCTATTCTCGTTGATAGAGGAAGGCTTTGGAGGACGGACAGTAGAGAGAGGAATAATGTGAGCTGACGTATATACTAACAGAACATTTGGCTTTTCTGGCTGCTGTAGACTGTAGGGGAACAAGGCCAGAAGGAGGGAACCTGGTCAGGACGCTATTGTAGTCATCCACACTGGGATAATCATACTGGCATAGACTGCCATGGTAGCAGTCAAGGTACTGGAAGGTAGAAGACCCAGCAGAATGTCCTCATGGATTAGATGTGTGCTTTGAGAGATAGAAGAATCAAGATGGCTTTGAGATTTTGAGGGCCTGAGCAACCAGAAACCAAAGTTGTCATTGTCTGAAGTGGAAGTGCCTTAGGAAATACCAGTACAGGCTACACCTGTTAGTCATCAAGTGGTGATGCCAGAGGTAGGCATTTGGAGTCTGAGGAACAAGTGAAGATGGAGAGAAGAGGCCCAGAGACTGAGCCCTGGGGCATCACAACAGAAGGGGTGAAAGGATGTAGACCTGGCAAAGAAGACTGAGAAGGAACAGCCAATGTGGCGGAAGGAAGCCCAGGCACTCTAGAAGCTGGAAGAAGCAGCATGTAGACAGCAGAGAGAGCATTGAACTAAAGGCTGTCCGCAGTGTGAGGTGCTGCCCTGATACAGGGAGAGGTAGGGAGGGGAATGCAAACAACAAAAGGAGGTAGATCCTTTTATTCCAAATACCTTGTATGTATTTGAATGTGTATTTGGACAAAGCTGAGTTAACAATATGTAAATAATTATGACACAGTTTTATGTTAAGATTTTAAATGGTTTAATTGATGGATCCAAAAGAATGCCTTATAACAATCTTATCATGAATGGAATAGGTGGCCAGCTATTTTAGAGCCTAAATTCTTCTATTAGTGTTGTACTATCGGGAACATGGCTAAAATAACTTGTTGTATGAGACTGTGAACTTTAATATGTAAACCAGATAGTTCTGTATTACCCAACAAGGCTGGTTTCTAAACTAATTTTATTAATTTTGGGAAATAGTGGACTTTCTAAAGAGTGAAGATGTAATTCATTCCCTATACACAGTGTTTTTTTCCCTATGTGTTTGCATTTTTGTATTGCAAATGGGGCTCTAAATTTCAGCCCCAGCTCATAGCCTAAAGAGTAATGTATGATTTTAATTTAAAAATTGAATAGTATAGGAAATTAACAAAGAGAAGATTTATTCTTAAGCATCAAGTCTTCTGTACAGCTTAATGAGTGCCAAGGCTATGATCGTTTTTAGGAATTGTGTCTTGTCTCAGTAGCTTTGGAAATACCAGAATATGTTGTTTTTTGCTGTTAAAGTTTGGACAGTGAGATGCATTTTGAACTTTTACTGCCAGCCATATCTTTTAAGCTCTGCTGCTTTTCCATTAAGAATCCCCTACCGGGATGCTTTCTGGAGGAATGGAAGTGTTTACTGTTTAACCTTAGAATTATATGGCTTGTTTGAAAGTAAGCAGTTTGATTATGGCATTGGGAAGGTAACTATGGCCTACTGAGAAAATTTGAAACCCAGCTTAAAATTTTAAACTCAGCATAAAAGTGTCAAGGATTTTGCTGTTTGCCCACAAACACGAAAAGGATAAATCATTAGAAATACCTTCATTATTTATTCATGTTCTAAATAACTATGTTATTTCAATTTATGCCTTTTTTAAAATTTTTTTAATGTTTTCATTTATTTCTGAGAGAGAGAGAGAAAGACAGCGTGAGCAGGGGAGGGTCAGAGAGAGAGGGAGACACAGAATCAGAAACAGGCTCCAGGCTCTGAGCTAGCTGTCAGCACAGAGCCCGACGTGGGGCTCAAACCCACAAACCACGAGATCATGACCTGAGCCAAAGTCGGACGCTTAACTGACTAAGCCACCCAGGCACCCCTATAGTTCCTTTTTTTAAAATGCCCCCTTGTAGAAAGTAAACATTAGTTGGCATCAGTTAACTTAAGTCTATGAGTATTGTTTGACACTAACATTTTTAAAAGCAAGTTTATAATTGATATAAATTTTCATATTCTGTTTATCTCTGGGACCTTTATGCTTAGTTGCTTGCGCTAGGCTGTGCTTATAAATTTCAGTTCCTTAGCCATCACCATCATTTTCATCACTAGTAAGTAATATTTATTAAGTGCACTCCTGCTTTTTCTACAGCTGTGCTCCAAGTTAACATCACAGTTGCACAAACAAGCTGAATGTAATAAAGTAAAAGGCAATTAATATTTCTAAATATTGTACTTCAAGTATTTTTCAAGCCTTTGCAAAGCGAAAATAACAAGAAAAACTGGTAACATGGAGCAGTCACTGAAATTAGTTCCAGTAGGAACAGCTTAGGAGACTAACACCTTCACATAGCTCTCATTCCTCCATACCCACTTGCCACTGAAATACCAGTACAATCTCAATATTAAAGGATGCAACCAGTTCTCATTTATAATAAGTTATCTGGCAATGATCCTTGGTCTAACTTCTCTAGAAGAAATATACCATAATTTTGATGCCTTATATTAGAATAGAGCCATATGACATCGCTATAATTCAAAATGTTTTTGGCATTATGTAAAAAATGGAAATGTGATGTGGTTCACCCTAACATTTGCAAAATGTTTTGTAAAACAAGCATACGAGATACCAGTCCTAAGTTTCAGAAAGATTAAACGACTTGTTCAAGGTAATGTGGTTGGAAAGTAGTACAACTGGGACTTGAGAATATGAATTTTCTGTCTCAAAGTTCAGTATGCTTTCTACTCTTCTATACCGTGCATCTGGGGAACAAGTTAAAATTGCCACACAACTGTGGTATTGAAAGTATGATCCAAAATAAGCAAACTCTATTTCTTTAGGGGGAAAAAAAAAAGACTGTCACTATGCTCAGGTAATTAATCACAGGAAAATTTGTATAAGAGAAGTGTGCTTCATCTGATTATTTACGTTTGCGAGCCAAGGGGTAATATTTTCTTTTACATTTCCACTTTTTTATTTAAATTTTAAAATATACATGTAGGAAACGTCAGGCATTCACAAACGTAGAACAGTATAATGAAGGCCATGCACCCAACACCCAGGGCTCAACAGTCAACAGCTTACAGTCTCCTTCCATCTATACTCTCACATACTTCACTACCCTTTACTCGATTATTTTGAAGCCAGTCCTAAACATCATGCTATATGATCAATAAATATTTCAGAATGTATAGTAAGTAATTTCCAATCCACTTTGGAGGCTGATTTGAGGAGATGAATATCATAATTGTTGATAAGCAAACAATTAAGAAACTTTAAGAAATTGAGCAGAGCCTATGCAAGTGTTGTTTAGAACCAAAAATTGCATCACATCAGCAAGAATTCAATTACCAAATCTTCCCTTTCTGACCTCTCTGCATCAGATACTAGCTGTAGGTAGGCCAAGGCGTGCATAAGGAGACTTGTCATTGAACACGTTGTTTAGAAAGTGTGTGTGTACTGAACATGGACTTATCATCCAACTCGAGTAATGAAAGGCGCTCTCTCTCTCTCTTTTTTTGTTTTTATCACTTCATGTTGTGTTTGTGTGTGACTGCATTTTTAAAGATAAAAAATATGTAAATGAATTATTTTACTCAGTGACTTCTGGATGTATGACCTAAATGGTACTGCTATGGAGATAGCATTCATCAATTATGAATATTTGTTATTGTTCTTTAAATTCTTTTGTTGTCTAATTGGAAAACTGGTAAAATACTATCATTTTCCAGATAAAGTTCTTGGCAAGTTTTCTCTCTTTCAAACCCCCTAGGACCATCCACAGCTCCATGAAAACATGAGTCAAATACATTACAAATTTCCCAAGGAGAATCAACATCTTTTCCAGCTGTTTGGATAGTCTGTCTAACATCTGACCAAAACCCTCATCTCCCAGCATTGTTCTGGGCTTTTACACTTTGATTTGTTCAATGTTATAATTTAAAAACTGAGCCAATAGTGTGAGTCCTCACTTTTTTCTTTAAGACTTTTAACTCTTATCACTTACAAAAATAACAATAAAATGTTTTTTAAAAAAAGGAGCCACAGAAGATCTCGTCTCCCTAAGTATTTCTCTTTGACAATGCAAAATTCCTTCTCACTACTATCAACATGCTCTTTTTTTTTTTTTCCTCCCTAGGTAATTTTTCTATTATTTATAGCATAAAATGTTTCCCAACTATAACATCAAAAAGAACTAAACTTGGTTTGATTGATTAGTTTCAGGTTTTCTATTTTAAATGTCTTTTGGCACTGGCCAATGTGTTTCAATATATTCAGAAGAAATGCATTTGTGATCATTCCAATTAATCCCTTGTCTGTTTTGTCTGGCATTTGTGTAAAACTAGTTATAATAACTTTAAAGTTTGGCAGGCTGTACAATAAACTGCCCAGGGTGGGATGGAAAACTTTCAGGGCCCAATTAACAAAAGTCAACTTGTCCTCCAGCCTATCTACACAAAATCATCTGTTGCTTTGAGTTGTCTTTATAACCGTTAATAACATTTGATGAGTAGGTCAGGGCAGGAAGGTGAAACAGAGCAACTGTGTCAATAAGAATGAATTCCAGAGTCAAAGACCAAATTTCAGCAAATAAGTGTGGAGTGTGTACAGACAGACAGACACACACACCCACCACCACCACCACCACCACCACTGCCGCCGCCACTTTAAAGTTTAAAACATATAGAAAATTTCAAGCATTTACAAAAGTAGCGAAAACAGTATAATGAACCCCATGTACCCAATACCCAAGGCTCAGTGGTCAACAACTCACAGTTTCCTTTCATCTGTACTCCCACATACTTCAGTACCCCTCACTGGATTATTTTAACGTCGGTCCCAAACATCATGCTGTTTCATCCGTAAGGAGTGGGAAACTAAGCTGTAGAAAACCTGGAACTTTGTTTCAAGCTACTGAGAGCTAAAGAAACTGATTTCCATTTTAAATATATCCTAGAAGCTGAGTTGTATGGATTTTTACACCCACCTGTGTACCCACCTGAAATTGACACAATGATCATAGTGCCAGTATACCATTCAAAATATAATAATACAGTTCAGTGATTGTTATAATCAAAACTCAGTGACTTATGTTTAACAGTTCTTTTCTGTTTTCATTGACTGTCTTTTGTCTTTCTCCTTTTAACTTAAAAATGGAAATCTATTTCAAAATTTTTGAAACATTTGATAGCATTTGGGAGGAGTTTTTGCTCAAACTTCATCTGTACCCTGTGAGTACACTGGATGCGTACTGCGTACTTGGACATGGAACATACTTGGACCTACCTCTTCCAACGTTCTCCCTCATCTCTAGCATGCGCCTCCTGTAATATTGCAAGAGATGCACCATGAGTTTGGGACATCAAACCACATTTTCATTTCAATATGCTTATGTAATATATGCAGACTTTAAGTCATGGCATTGTTTTCCTTTGTTTTTTTAAAACAAGTGCGTACCCACACACAGGCTGGGGGAGGGGGGAGGGTGCAGAGAGAGAGAGAGAGAGAGAGAGAGAGAGAATCTTAAGCAGGCTCCATGCCCAGTGCCGAGCCCAGTGCACAGCTCAATTTCACAACCCTGAGATCATGACCTGAGCCAAAATCAAAAGTCTGACACTTAACCAACTGAGACGCCCAGGTGCCCCTTAACTCATGGCATTTTAAATGTCTAAGTCCATGTTGCCATCACAACTTTGTGAATAATTATAAATCATTTTTAACAATAAAGTTTAAAGCTTTCATATTTTGATTACCAGAACAAAGAAAAGTTCTCGTATTTTCTTACTCTAGAACATCTTAGCACCTGAGGAAAGTTGTCAACCCAAAATCCAAAGATCATTATCCCACTTTGTGTTTCACTGTGAGTCTTAAGATTATTACAGTGAAAGCAGAATTCGATTTTTTAAAAACGGTATTAAGTATAAAAGAGAAGACTGCAAATAGAAACGGGTCTGCTCTTATCTGCTTGATAATTCTACCTTATCCACCAGAGCCTGTACCTAAATTAATTAATCTTTCTCTTTGTTCATGCTGTATTTGCTCCTGGCAAATTGTATTGAAATCACTGGTGTTGTCACATGGTTTTAATTTTTGAAAATCCATCTTTCTAAGATAGACATGGAAAGAAAAGCTAACTGCACAGAACACCACATTAAGAGGAAAGCAGTTGAAATTCTGCCATGAATAGTTACCAAAAAAAAAAAGTATGATACTATTTGGCCTCATCTCCCTAGCTTGGGAATTCAAATTGTTGAATACCTAACAGTGCTTTTGTAAGGATTTCAGTTTTCAAAAAAAACATGGTGTGGTGGACAAAGCATGACTGTTATGTAAACATATAGTTACTACAGACACTAGGACATATGTATTTCAAAAGGTGTAATGTACTCAGATCACAAAAAAATGAAGCATGTTTAAATGTTCCATATCCAAAGTTTAGCCCCTTTGAAAACTGGCCTCCTTCAGATCAGAGGGATGCTGTTAGTGGAGTAGGACACAGCAGCACGCCATAATTACTGATTTCTGGCTACTGTCTTACTACAATTAAATTACATCTAATTTGTCAAGATAATAAGTGTGTATTTGATTTGGCTACGAAATCACATTGTGTTTTAAGGTGTCTTGATGGAACTAGTTTCAGTGAAGATGTTTTTGTATTTTTTGCCCCTATCCTCCCCAGAATGTTCCAGATTGGCTTGATATTTTAAATTTCTGTGTTTAAATATGGGAGATTTTAGATAATTTGATGATAGACAAAAATTAAGAGCAAAAGATCTTTTTTTTGTCCAGGTTTTACCACTGTTTTGTTGAGTAACATATTAGGTAACTACTTGAAAGCTGTATTCATTCATTCAGAAAACTAGATTTCCTTTTGTAGAGTAATAGGTCATCTCCTGCTGCATGTAATTTCACCTCAGTATGCTTAACTCTGTCCCCCATCAAACAGACAAAACCGGAACCCTAACCTCAATCTGGTGTCCCCATCTAGCCACTCACATCTCTCATTTCTCTAGGCATGGCCAAACTTCCGGAAAACACTTGTCTGCACTAGCTGTCTCTAATCCATCTTCTTTACTCCTCTACCTCATTGTCCCTTCTCCACCCCATCCTTACCACTGCACCGTAAGTGCTTCTTACAAGATCGCTTCTTGGTTACCAAATCCAGGGGCACTTGCCAGTCCTTATCTTTTTGTTGTTGTTGTTGATTTTTTACCCTTTTGTACTTTTTTTGTCATTGCTCAGCACCCATGTCTCTGTTCTTCATTCCCGGCTTCCATGACACTGTGTTCCACCGCCTCCCCAGTTAATTGCTTTGGGTCTCCTCCAAGGGTTAGTCTTCCTTTACTATTCATTACGTGGTGATGTTCCCCAGGGTTCCATCTGCTGACTTCTCATCACTAGGCCAGTCTCCGTACATGACCACATGGCCTGCCCTGGCATCAGCCACCACTCATGAAAGGATCCCCAGATTTGTCTCTGGCTGTGTGGATCCAGTACCCTGTGATCTCACAGGTTTCTCAAAGATAAATAAACAAGACGAAATCTTTGTTGTTGTTGTTGCTCTACCTAATCCTCTTTCCCAGATTCCGCGAATAGCACCAGCCTCCCACCAACCCAGATTCTCTGGGTATTAATTCCCGACACTTTTGTCTCCCTCTAGATCCAGCTACTAAATCTTATCAAGTCCCCTGTAGCCTTAATATCATTAAAAAACAAAAAACAAAAAAACCTTTTGTCTCCATCTTCATTCCTGAAATCTCTCACCTGCTTTTGGCTCTTCCCACTTGGTTTGACCTTATCATTCAATATCTTTAAAAGTCTTCCTTTTTTGTGGTATGCAGAATTTATTATATATATATTATTACAGTAACATGGTGTTACTGTTTCATTCAGAAGTGGGAATATTTTTTTATTTAAGTGTTTTCTTTTAATTTCAATATAGTTAACCTACAGTGTTTTATTAGTTTCAGGTATACAGTCTAGTGAGTCAACAATTCTGTACTCAGTGCTCATCACGAGTCCACTCCTTAATCCCCATCATCTGTTTCATCCGTCTTCCCACCCCCCTGCTTTCTGATAACCACCAATTTATTCTCTATAGTTAAAAGTCTCTTTTGGGGGCATCTGGCTTGCTCGGTCAGTGGAGTGTGTGACTTTGCATCTTGGGGTTGTGAGTTCAAGCCCCACGGTGGGTGTAGAGATTACTCAAAAATAAACTCCTTAACAATTAAAAAAATTTTTAAAAAGCTGGCGGGGGGGGGGTGCCTGGGTGGCTCAGTTGGTTGAGCGGCCAACTTCAGCTTGGGTCATGATATCACGGTTGTGGGTTCAAGCCCCACGTCAGGCTCTGTGCTGACAGCTAAGAACCTGGAGCCTGCTTTGGATTCTGTATCTCCCTCTCTCTGCCCCTTCCCTGCTTGTGCGCTCTGTCTCTCAAAACATAAATAAATGTAAAAAAATTTATTAGAAACAGAGTCTCTTTCTTCATTTCTCTTTTCCTCCCTTTGTTCATTTGTTTTGTTTCTTACATTCCACATATGAATCAAACCATATGGTATTTGTTTTTCTCTGACTTATTTCACATACTATTAAACTCTCTCGTTCCATCTATGTTGTTGCAAATGTCAAGAGTTCACCCTTGGTTATGACTGAATAATATTCCTGTGTGTGTGTGTGTGTGTGTGTGTGTGTGTGTGTGTGTGTGTACACACTCACATATACCACATCTTTATCCATCTACCAGTGGATACTTGGGCTGCTTCCATAAGATGCCTATTGTAAATCATGCTGCAATGAATATAGGGGTTCATATATCACTTTGAATGGGTGTTTTTGTAAATTTTGGAGGAAATACTCAGTAGTATGATTATTGGATCATAGGGTAGTTCAATTTTTAATTCTTTAAGGAACCTCCATACTGTCTTCCACAGTGGCTGCACCAGCTTGCCTTCCTACCAGCAGTGCATGAGAGCTCCTTTTTCTCCACTCCTTGTTGTTGTTTCTTGTGTTTTTAACAAGTATGAGGTGATATCTTATTGTTTTGATTTGCATTTCTCTGATGATGAATGGTGTTGAGCCTCTTTTTATGTGTCTGTTGGCCATCTGAATGTCATCTTTGGAGAAATCTCCATTCATGTCTTCTGCCCATTTTTTAATGGGACTGTTTTGTGATGAGTTGTATAAGTTCTTTATATATTCTGGATTCAAACTCTTTCTGCTGCTGCATTATTAAGAGTAGAGAAATGCAGCAGACTTCTGTATGTTGATTTTGTATCCTGCGACTGTACTGAATTCATTTATCGGTTCCAGCAGTTTTTTGGTAGAGTTTTTAGGGTTTTTTTTATATATAGTATCTTGTCATCTGCAAAGAGTTAAAGTTTTACTTCTTCCTTACCAGTTTGGATGCCTTTTGTTTCTTGTCTGATTTCTACGGCTAGGACTTCAATACTATGTTGAATAAAAGTGGTGAGAGTGGTCATCCTATCTTGTTCCTGACCTTGTGGGGGGGGAAGCTCTCATTTTCTACCCTTTAGTATGATGTTAGCCATGGGTTTTTTCATATGAGACATTTATTACATTGAGGTATGTTCCCTCTAAACCCACTTTCTTGAGCATTTTTATCATGAATAGATGTTATAGTTTATCCAGTGCTTTTTCTGCATCTATTGAAACGGTTATATGATGGTATCCTTTCTCTTATATGATGTATCATGTTGATTGATTTGAGAATATTGAAGCATGCCTTAAGTGTAATACTTAGTGTAAAGCTCGTGTGATGAATCATGTTTAAGCAGCAATCCAAATCAACTGTTAAATTATTAATACTTTAAAGAAATACAAACAAGCAAAAATTTTAAAACCAAATAAATTGAAATTACATACTGAAGACAAACTCTTAATATTTTGTCTATAACTTTGTAGTCTCTTTTATTTAAATATGTATAATGATCTTTTTGAAAACAAGATTGTGATATACAAATTGATATTATTCCAATATGGCATTCCATGTGTCTCTCTTAGCAATTACAGATCTGTAAGACCATTTTTTCATGGGATTATTATATGGCAGCAGCATGGTTTATTGAACCAATGCTGTATTGGTGGATGTATAGAGCACTTCCAACTATATTATAAATATATACATCCATTTGTACTGTCCGACTATTTTTTTTTTATTTTTTAATGTTTTATTTATTTCTAGGAGAGAGAGAGAGAGAGAGACAGCGTGAGCAGGGGAGGGTCAGAGAGAGAGGGAGTCACAGACTGAAACAGGCTCCAGGCTCTGAGCTGGCAGTCAGCACAGAGCCCAACGCGGGGCTCGAACCCACAAACCGCAAGATCATGACCTAAGCGAAAGTCGGACGCTTAACCGTCCCAGGTGCCCCTGTCCGACTATTTTCTAAGGACAGATTCTTATTCCTACTCCTACTAGTGAGATTTGTGAGATGAAGGGAAAGCATTGTTTTAGACCTTTTAAAATAGATGTTAGATAGTTGTGCAGTGGGCTCATACCGTTGTATATCCTGCCCTTAGCAGAGTTTGAGTTTGTCTATAATCATTTTTTTTTATATTTTTAACCAATGGGATAAGTGAAAAATGATATCTCAGTCCATTTACTCTAATTTTAGACAAATCTCTACAATGTTTGGTTATCTGGTTGCCAAACCCACAATAGATCAGAAAGAGGAAATTGGAAGAAGAAGGATGAGTTGCTATAGTCAGATGCATTGGCAGCAGTGTGAAGTAATAGCAGACAGACTAACAGTGACAAGAAAACTGAAAAACTCAGAAATAGAATTCGAAACTGCACTGTGCATGGCCCATTTACTCCAGGGCCCAAAAGTGCAACGCCCCTCTGTGGGCTCTAAGGCTTTCACCATATTTCAACACAATGTCCCCCATCTCAGCATTTTGAAATCCTACTAAGACAATAAAACCTTGGCTCGTAGCAACAGTAATTAATTAAATGTCAACTGTTGTCAATCAGTTGCAGATTGCTAAAATAATATTCTGCATCTAACCTCTTACAAAAATAAAGCCCTTAAACCACATACTATTAGTTGCACAATTGCAACTCTTCACTTAAGCTCTTTCACTAAAATACGCTAGGTAAGTTTTACCTTTTTAACCATATCCATATACTAAAACACTGAAAGATATGTTAGTAATATGTAAACAAGAAATCTAATCTAAGAAACCTTCCAAGCCTGGAGAAAAGAATGCTTCTGGCAGACATGATACTCAGCTTTCAATTTTAAGGAGTGTCCACGTGAAAAGGTACCTACTTGTATGGCTCTAGAGTAGAGAATAGTTCACACTGGCAGAAGCTGAAGGAAGGAAGATTTCTAGCAATTAGGACTTTTTAATTCTGTCAGGGGTTTTCTTAGGTTTTATAGACTAAGGAATCCTAGTCAGTAAAATTTTTTAGACCTCAAAGGAATCCTAGTAATTAATAAAATAACAACTCCCATATATATATATTTTTTAATGTTTTATTTATTTCTAGGAGAGAGAGAGACAGCGTGAGCAGGGGAGGGTCAGAGAGGGAGTGACAGACTCTGAAACAGGCTCCAGGCTCTGAGCTGGCAGTCAGCACAGAGCCCGACGCGGGGCTCGAACCCACGAACCGTGAGATCATGACCTAAGCGAAAGTCGGACGCTCAACCGACTAAGCCACCCAGGTGCCCCACAACTCCCATATTTTTAAGTAAGAATACCAGAGCTCAGCATACAGGTTTAAGTGGCTCACTATAAGGAGTGGAGTACCTGTCCAGCTCTCCCAACTTTGCATCCAGTGTTTGTTTTCTCACCAGGAGAAGGTGCCCCCTCAGAGCAAGTTGTACATTGCTAGAACGTTGGGTCTGGTTGTCAGAGATGTTAGAGAAAGGATTTCTTCATTAGGAATAAGAGGACATGACCGTGGAAATCCCTGCCAGTTCAAAGATCCCACTAGTTTTAAGTAACTGTTTAAAACATCTCTTTCAAGGGGAGGAAATACAAAAAGAAAAAAATTCTTTAAGAACAAACACAAAGAAAATGACTTTATAATGGAATGTTATGCTAATTGATTTGGGTAGAGGCCTTGTACAAGGAATATCTATTAAAAAACACAAGAAGTGGGGCGCCTGGGTGGCTTAGTCAGTTAAGCGTCCGACTTTCGCTTAGGTCGTGATCTCGCGGTTTGTGGGTTCGAGCCCCGCGTCGGGCTCTGTGCTGACTGCCAGCTCAGAGCCTGGAGCCTGTTTCAGAGTCTGTCACTCCCTCTCTCTCTGACCCTCCCCTGCTCACGCTGTCTCTCTCTCTCCTAGAAATAAATAAAAAACATTTAAAAAAAAAAAAAAAAAAACACAAGAAGTAAGTTTCAACTCCTGTCCAAGCAGTTAGAGGATGGGTAACTTGCTGAGAAGATTCTCTGGGTACAGCCAGGCTCACTGGGGAAGAGGGCTTCAATCCTCTGCAGAATTTGCGCGAACTGTCTTGATACGCAGCTCATGGTGTCATCCACCCTCATCTGCAGTCTTCAGATGATAAGAGAAATTACAAGATCAAATCTAGAGGAGGCTAGTTGTTAGAACCTTAAAAAATAAGGCAACTGTCTTGCTAAGAAGAAATAACCATCTGTTTCTAGAATTTACCTGGTAATCAGTTATCAAAGATGTGAAAACTTCCAGTTTAATTTTAGAGCCAATTTTATGTCCTTGAATTTTCATAGTTTAAGAAATTTTTTCTGTAAAATTCACAGAATTGGGGGAAGAAATAAAGCTGAATCTTGCCTCTCAGGTCAGTAGACCCTATGAGTTTCTCTGCTGGCTCCTGTGGGAAAATACTATTTTTCACCCAAAGCAAAGAGGTTAACCTCAATTCTTCAGTTCTAGAATAAGGGTTTCAAGATGTATTTTTACCATGCCAAAGTCCGCAGAAGTCTTGGAAAACCAGAACTATAATGTGGAAATCTGACAAGCTTGCACTGTGATCAGCTTCTTTGGAGATAACATGTTCATTTTTCATTTGCAGGGGGGGATAAATGTGCTAATTAGGTCACGAATTTCCATTGTCAGATTCTTACCATCATTTTATTAATAACTTTTTTTCTCTCTAAACCCTAAGAGAAGTGCTGTTCCTTCCTATTTTTCAGACCTATTTTGAGTTCCCGGGTAATAGTGGCTGTAGATTAATAGCAACCCACATGTATGGAGCGCTCTCTAAGCACCAGACCCTGGACTAAAGCTTTATTTATATTACCTCCTTTAAAACAGAGACAGTTAAGTAATTTGTCTAAAGTCACAGGACTTGGAAAAATGTAGCCTTGTAGAAATGTAGCCTCTCGGGCCCTCACTTTTTTTTTTTTTTTTTTAACTTCGATAAAGTTAAACTTAGATAAACCGTCTTAAACACTCACTACCTTCTATTATGTCTTCTCTTGTGATATCCCTAGGACAAGTATTTTATTCATAATTTAACATTTACCCTAAACTTTCATATATCATTTTGACCTTTGATCCAATTTAAATGAACCACTGATAAATGATGAAATCTCTTCACATTACTTAACTTGAACCCTTCTGTGAATTCTTTCTTACTACTTTTGAGGAAAATGGAATATACATTTAAGATATAGTTCTGATGCACCCTTGCAGGGAGACAATACATGGATGTTTTGGTTTTAAGATTTTTACAAGCTGATTCAGATATATTTCAAAATGAAGCTTACTGTTTAAAAACTGACACACAAAACACTCTTGTATGGTTCCAATTATGGATACTGGGCTGGCCTCCAACCCCCAGGCTCCTTCTTATGGAAGGTTCTATAGTGAAGAGTATGACCTGCTTTCTCAGTGAATTAATGTTTCATAAGATGGAATTCCAAACTTATTGTGTTGTAGTTAATGGTAATTATGTAGATCATAGGAGTCCGTCCCAAAGACAAGGTACATTGGCTAGAATACACAGTAATGTGTAGTTTGTTTACATCATGGCTTTTCATGTGTCTTTTGATTAAAAGTATTATGGATGTCATAGTCCACAGCTGCTTTGCAAGAATACAAATTATGCAAGCGTTTTAGGAGGCAATTTGGTAGTACCTATCAAAATTATACATGCATGTTCCATTTGACCCAATACCCTTACCAGTAATTTTCCCCTGAGAAAGGCTTATAACAATCACTGAGCTATGTATACAAAGACGTTCACTGAATAATTGCCGATAATAGTAACAGAGTGTGAAGAGTGTAAATATTGTTGAGGCAGAAATTGCTTTAAATGAACTACATTTCTTCTCTGCAATAGAAGACCACATGATCCTGAAAAAATATGGTGGATATCTATATATTGCTGTTGAAAGACCTTCAAGATAAATTAAATGAGAAAAGCATGTTTGAGAAAACTGAAAAGTATATGTTGGTCTGTGTCTGGTTTTCTGAAAGTGTACACAGATTAACACACAAACACAGACTCCTTTAAAAAAATTTTTTTTTACCCTTGGAGGAGACACAGAAATAAATTCAGTTAAGAGTAATTGATTTTGTGGAGTAGGGTGTGGATGGTAGATGATCATGAGGCTTTTACTTTCTGTTTCATGCCTTTCCGTACAGTCAGAGTTTTGTAAACCTGTGCATGTATTCCTTTTTTTCCTCTTAATTTTCACTTCAGTCATTTGTATAATGGAGTTGGGCACAATATTTTTCTCTTCTAATCTCTTGTGCATTACATGGGATTTGTAAATGTTACTTAACATATGATAAAACCAGTGAAAGAATTTTTTGTTGTTTTGAAGATCATACTTGATCCTTGAGGATATAATGATTTCTGAAGTCTGACTCTATTTATTACTATTTTTCCCTAGCCCAAACATTAACTGATAAAATTTCAAGCCTGTCCAAACTATGTTGTTTTATATATAAGCAATGATCTTATTGCCCGTCTTTGATATTCCCCAGTCCTTGACTCAGTGTAAATAGAGAACAAGCATAGGGCAGATGCCTAAAGCCCTAACATTTGGGCCAAAGGTTACAGGACAAGATACAAGGGACCCTAACAAGAATAAGCCTCATCTAATTCCTGCAATGATGTGTGCTCTGGGGAAGGTTGAAAAGATCCTACTCACAGCATTCTAGAAATGTAATCTGGCATCTTTTATCATGTGAGTACAGAAGGCACAGAGGATTTGAAAATGATGGAATACTCTGTGAGCTGGGAGTTTGGAGGCTAGTGGTCAAACCCCAGCTCTGCCACCAGCCCTGTGACCTTCAATAAGTCACTTCATCCTCACCCCCATTAAGCTGTAGAGTGGCCACTTATCCTGGTCATAAAGTAAATCAGACATACTGATATTTATGATAAAGGTTAAGCTTTGCACCGTGGTCACCTCATGTACAAAGAATCTAGCTCTCCATTCAGCAATACAAAATTGCTACAAGAGAGGTTAACCTTGAACTGAATGCTCCTGTCAAAACAAGAGAGGACAAGCTATCCCCTTTTCATTAGGTATTTTGAATTCTACCCTTTGATTAAGTTAGACTTTGAGAAATCTTTTTGTCCCAGCTTCATTGGCTTGGACTGAAAAATGCTTTTGTTGAAGTACATTGACTTTTGTGTTGACCTCGAGCTGTCATCAAGGACCACAATAAGAAAATCATTGTTAAGCGTGTATCGTTTCATTACGTTTTTCAGTGTGCTTTCTAAGAAATGTTCAGATACTAAATTCCCTTTAGAATTTGCACCAGGAAAATGTTTATCTCTCCTGCCAGCTAGGTTTACTTCAGCTTGTGAGATAATGAGAAGATGGTGTTTACATTATACAAACTCATTTTACCTTGTCAGAACCAATTTCCACATCTTTAAGTTGGAGAAATTAATACACATTCTAATCTCCTTTGACTTTTAAACTTATGTCTCTACTGTAGACCCTTTCCCTTAAACTCTAAGTTTATCTCTCCATTTGTCTACTTAACACCTCCCTTCCTTCCTCCTTCGCTCCTGCAGATACTTACCAAGCATGTACTGTGTGTCAGGCACCGCTCCAAGAATGGGGGTTGCAGTGGGGATCAAGACAAGCCAAGTTCCTGACCTCTTGGAATGTTCAGTGTAGCAACAGAGAAAGATAGTAAACAAGCTGGAGTAAAATGTGTTAGGCTTCCTTTCACGTGTATTTTTTATATATTTTCTTAGTGGTTACCGCAAGGATTATAATTCATATTCTAAATTTATAATAATCTTTTAATTGATACCAGCTTAGTCTTAATAACATATAAAAACTCTGTCTTATGCAATGCTATCCTCTCCCTGACATTTTGAATATTATAGTGGTGTTCTCATAGTACATGTATACGTTATGTGACCATTAACATAGCTTTTAAATTATTACTCTTTTGTGAATTTGTTGTTTAGATCACATAGGAGATAAAAAGGAGTTACAAACCAAAAGTACAATAATATGGGCTTTTATATCTAACCTATGTATTTACCTTTACTAGAATTCTTTCTCTCTTAAGGCTTTGAGTTACTTTCTAGTATACTTTTATTTCAACCTGAAGGACTACCTTTAGCATTTCTTGTAGTGCAGGTCTACAGACAACAAACCTCCTCCAAGTTTATCTTCGAACATCTTACTTTCGCCTACATTTTTAAAGGATAGTTGTGTCAGGTATAAAATCCTTGGTTGATAGTTTTCTTTCAGCACGTTAAGAATGGCACCTCACTCCTTTGTGGTCTGGGTGGTTTCTGATGAGAAATTTTCTGTTAATCTTACTGAAGAGCTCATGTATGTGACAAGTTACTTTTCTTTTGCTTCTTTTAAGATTCGCCCTTTGTTCTTGGCCTCCAATAATTTGATTATTGTGTCTTAATGTGAATCTTTTTGCATATTGATCTTTCCTGAAATTTGCTGAACTTTTTGACTATATAGATTCATATATGTTATTTTCTGGGGGTTTTCAACCATTATTTCTTCAAATTTTCTTTTTCCTGTCTCTACTTCTCTTCAGAGATTCCCAGTGTGTATGCTGATACACTACTATGGTATCCCACAGATCTTTTAGGTTCTGCTCATTTTCATCTGTTTTTGTTCTTTGTCTTCCTCAGACTAGGTTTCAACTGACCTGTCTTCAAGTTCACTGGCTCTTTTTTTTTTTTTTTTTTTTTTTTTTTTTTTTTTTTTTTTTTTTTTTTTTTTTTTTTTTTTTTTTTTTTTTTTTTTTTTTTTTTTTTTTTNTTTTTTTTTTTTTTTTTTTTTTTTTTTTTTTTTTTTTTTTTTTTTTTTTTTTTTTTTTTTTTTTTTTTTTTTTTTGCCTATTCAGATTTTATATTGAAACCATCTAGGTTTCAATGAATAGCTCAGTTGGTTAAGCATCTGATTCATTTTGGCTCAGGTCATGATCTCACAAACATGAGATAGAGCCCCACCACTGGGTATGGAGCCTGCTTAAGATTCTCTCCCTTTCCCTCTGTGGCTTTCCCACTCATGTTTGCACTCTTTCTCAAAAACAAAAAAGAAGAAGAAAAGAAATGAAACCCTCTAGTAAGTTTTTCATTGCTGTTAGTGTACTTTTCAGCTGCTAAATTTCTCCTTGGTTTCATTTTATAATTTCTATCTCCTTATTGATATTCTCTGTTCATACAAACAGAGAATTTGTCATTCTCCTGCTTTCCTTTAGCACTTTTTCTGTGGTTTCCTTTAGCTCTATGAGTATATTTAGAACATTTGATTTAAAGTCTTTGTGTAGTAAGTACAATGTCTATGTTTCTCAGAGTAAGTTTACTAAATTCTTCTGTGAATCAGTCATACTTTCTTGTTTCTTCATATGCTTTGTAATCTTTTGTTGAAAACTGGACATTTTGAATATTATCATTTGGTAACTCTGGAAACCAGAGTCTTCCTGCTTCTCAGGGTTTGTTTTTGTTTTTTGTAGGCTATAGCTGTTAGATAACTTTTCTAAACTATTTTTGTAAGGTCTGTGTTCTTAGTTGTATGTGGCCTCTGAGTTTTCTGTCCTTTTAATTTATGTTCAGCTACTGTTTTGACAGAGAGTTCTTTGAATATCAGGAGCCAAATAAGAGAGAAAGTAGAAAGGGGGTGGGAAGAGACTCGCTTATATCTTTTCTCAGCATATGTGCTGCCCTGAGCATGTGTATGATTGACTCTGTTCCCCTGTATATACAAGTGCCTTTGAATTCCCTGATTTCTCAGCTAAACTTTCTCTAGCTTTCCTTTCAGAGTTTTTGCACTCTATCCTATGCTTCAACATAATCTTCTGCCTCAGATGACTGCAGGCTTTTTGTTTGCTTTATCAGGAGTTCCAGACTCAGGAAGTTCTGCATTAGATGCAACAAAAGCAGGCATCTTGCATCAATCCTTCAGGTAAACTCCAGGTAGATTGGAACAGACAAGCATAATTCTTTTCAAATAGGATCTACTCTGTACCCCCCAAAACCAGGGATCACAGTCCCCTGCTGGTAAGATAGACTGTCATCCTCAAGACCATTGCTAAGCCAGGTAGGAGGACGAGCCCAGGACACACACACATACTTTAGTGCTTTCTTACCGCTTTACAATTACCTTTCTGTTCATTCATTATTTGCTTGGTTGACGGAAACCTTTGTTTTCCAAAGTGCTGACAAAGTTGATTCTGACAGTTTTGCTTGATTTTTCAATGTTTTCTTGGAGGATAGAGAACTTGGAGCTGCCAGCTCTGCCATTTTTGTTGATGTCATTTTCCTGCCCTACTTTAAAATATAAGTTTTAGACAGGTGTTTTATTTATCAAAACATTCTTTCTTAAAATATACAAAACTTTCCAGTATTAGAAATTTTAATTGCACCTTTAATCCAAATACCATAAAATATTGCTGTAGGCTCACAAAAGAGGCTTTGCAAAGTATTTACCTATTTATAAAGCCCTTTAAAGCAGAAATGGTAAATCACATTACATTAGCTTGGCACTGAAATAATTAGACCAAAAAGATTCATCCTTTTTGAAAGTAACTTAATTGTTGAATAAAGGAAATCTTTGGGATATCAGGACTGAATGGAGGGCTGTATGCTCTTCTCCAGCCTCACTGATACTCCTTTTGTATTATAATCCTTAGTTGAGAGCAGGGTCTCTGTTCAGGGAGATCTGCAGGGCCTGACCTTTTGTGTCACATGAGACATGCTCGATAAATATTTGTTAGATGAACTTTAAGTTAACTCAGACATTGTTACTGTGTTGAATACAGGCAGGAGATGTGCATTTCGGTGCTGGAAGAGAATATAGAGACTTTCACCCAAAGAACTATTTCTTAAGCAGGTTCCAGATAGAATATTACCTAAGAACGGATGCAGTGTGGAAACGCTGGAGTAGGGGTCGGGATTAGATTGATGGTCTTTCTGTAAAACAGTTACCATTTTGCAAACAATACTTCTAAAAGGAAATACGCTTTTTCCTATGCAAGGAACAGTCAGTGAGTGATGTCCTATTCAGCAGTATGGTGCAGGCAAACTTTGGGTGATAATGCTTAATTTCCTGACTATTTTGAGTATTAAGCAAGACCATATATGTGAAACACTTGACCTGAAAGCCTAGCACAGTGTAGATTCTCAATAACACAACCTCTTTACATGGGTCCTTAAAGTGGGTTGTGAGTTTATATTCACCTTCCAGGCTACCAGTGTGTGGTATGATAGGAAAGCTCTTCTGGAACAGAAGAATGGTTGGGGGGAATGGAGGAGACAAGGACCTGTTATGTAAGAAGTGGTCATCAATATGGTGAGGATCTAGGCTTATGTACCAAGGAAATATTATTAGAAAATAATTACCTTAGGGGCGCCTGGGTGGCGTAGTCGGTTAAGCGACCGACTTTCGCTTGGGTCATGATCTCGCGGTTCGTGGGTTCGAGCCCCGCGTCGGGCTCTGTGCTGACTGCCAGCTCAGAGCCTGGAGCCTGTTTCAGAGTCTGTGACTCCCTCTCTCTCTGACCCTCCCCTGCTCATGCTCTCTGTCTCTCTCTCCTAGAAATAAATAAAAATATTAAAAAATAATAATAATAATTACCTTATTCTTTTCCTACCATTGTAACAACTAACTTATTCACTTCCTAATAATGAGAGATCAGTGTACCAGTTCTATGCCTTTAGCATAGAGCTTGTGTCCCAAGACAGGAACATATTTCAAGATACAGATGGAGAGAATATGTGTAGGGACCTTACTGAAGTAATTGAGTCTTCCTTGCTCATTTTCATACCATTGTCCTTTAAATGTCTTATCTAAACTCTAAAGGATCCCAGCACTGGTTTTCCTAACATCGGGATAATTCTACCTCTTGGAGATGTGAGAGAAAACTCTCCTGTCTTTTGGCCGTAAAAAGAAAACTGGAGAGTGATAAATATCTTGTGTAGAGCAGATAAGTCTCTGAACCAATACTAAAGATCTGAAACTAAATTACCTTAGATTTTGAAAGTAGGATGCTTTCCTCATATATTTAATGTGCATGTACAGTAAGGTTACAAATAGTCCAATATCATCTCGTAACTTAGTTGTAACCCTGTAAAAGAAAATGTAGCGTTTTCAAGAGTTCATAGATAATACATTAAAGCATAAGACACTCACATAGTAATAAGTGTTGCTCATGGCTTTTGAATCCACAGACATATTGTGATGGACCAAGACTTTGGATATGTCCATATTAATTGTGATTATATAACCTGGTTATCTCATTATCTCAAATGAGGAAAATGTGGTAATATGTGGAACATTAGCTTTGCTCTCACCTTCCCTAGACCAGTGCCTCCTCTTCCTTCAGATTGTCAGTGTGAAAAAAAAATTCCCCATACCCATGCCCACTTCCTGCATCCTTACCCTCTGTCACACTAAAAAGGTCTGCCTGGTTCACATTCCCAAAGCCCCTTAATATCAATAGTAGTGACCATGACTAATACTTGGTTAAAATTTTGTACAATAAATTGTTGAATAATGGTATTCCTCAATATACTCTTTGTTTCAAGAGGTAGTGAAGCATATATATCATTAGAAAATGATATATTAAAATGTGGAAATAACTCAGTATCCATTTTCTTGTATAAAAAGTTCATTTTACTTAAGCAAATTTTTAAATCCATATTGAAATTCCATTAACTCTCTGCTCCACAATAATAACCCCTTACATTTGTATGGTACTTTGTAGTTTGCAAGACACTCTATTATCTTCCTTCATTCCCCTGAGATGGGTAATATCTCATTTATCATAGAGATAAGAAACTGAAGGTTAGGGAGGTTGAGTGACTTGCACAGGATCCTGGAGTCCAATAACTGACAAAGTGAGGGCTCTATTCAAGTCCCAACATCCTTTCTCTATCACAGCTGCATCTCCTAGGAAGGGTCTAGTTCAGCATACACATAAATATTTATAAACATTATGCCATTGTTCTGCACTCTACATCTGACTATTTTGACTGTTTTATGACCAGAGCTATTGTAGCAAAATGGACATTTGCAGAAGTTCGATCTACAGCAGTTTTATATCCCTTCTGCTTTGAAATTTTTGTCTTTTGCTAGCAACAACGTACTTCTGTAACAATAAAAAAAACATTTCCTATTGTCATCTGAATGCTCTTCTCACATGGTTAACACACCTGGAGTTAATTTTTGTAGACTCTCCTTTCTCCTTATACCATGAAATCACCATGAAGACACTGCTGCTTATTTGAATGCTTGATCATCTGACACCTAATAATAAAAAATTCATTGGCCCTATAATGGAGTTTCATCTTTCTTAATGTTTGAAAACATTTAGAAGTTATTTCCTTTCTTAAACAAAAATCACAGTAGATTTAAATAAGCATTTCCCTCAGGAGATAAAGATTGAAATTTAAAAGTAAATCACTACTAACTTTGGGCCAATAAAAAAAAGTTTCATGGAGATGATTTTTCACAGTCCGTTTTTTTAAATGCAATACTAAAACCAGGGAGTGTCATATAAAACGAGCCCAAAGCACTTTTTGTACCTAAACTAAAAATTACTTTTGTGGCCTTTGACATATCAAGGGACTGCTATTATAAAGCAAGCATAAGAAGAAATCCCTTCAACCTTCTAAAAATTTAAACATAAGAAACTGTTTTTGTCTATGCAGGGACTCTGATTCTTTCACAGTTTCCAAAATCACAGCACAGATTGTTCGAGAAACATTTGTACTAATTGTTTTGTTTATGAAATCTGAGTTATCATTCCCAAAAGCATGAAATGCAAATGAATTTTTTTCCTTTTACCAAAACCTGAGCGAGCAGTAAAATCTTATATAATGGGGCAGTTGGTAGGAGAGAAACCATTGCTGTGATTTAAAACCTAACACTCCAAGGAAAAAATCCATGGAAAAACTGATTTTATCCAGGTGCATATAAATTTGTTTACTCACATTTCTAGTGGTCAAAATTATGCAGGTAAGGAGTAGGTTTTCCAGAAAGTTGTATTAAGGTATTCTTTGATTTTTCTACATCTGTGCTTTTTAAAATATGACCCATGGACTGGTACTAGTCCAGAAAATGTTTGCCCCGTGTGCAGCAAAATAAATTCAGAAAGTTAGAAAAATCATTTAAGAAACTGATAGCAATTTGACCTCACTGCAGCATCCAAGTGCATGGTTTCATATTCTACAGAAAAACGTAGCTTGATCCATGATGGATTAAAAAATACAAAACAGGCCGGATCCTTCCCTCCTTGTGGTTTTAGAAGCTCTGAGATGGCTTGGAGTCCACAGACATTTTACGTAAGAGTCAGATAGTAAATATTGTAAACTTTGTGGGCCATGCTCAAAGTCTCAGCTATTCGGTTCTACTATACACAAGTGCCATAGACCAAATAAAACAAATGAGTTTGGCTATGTGCCAGTTGAACTTTATTTATAGACATGGAAACTTGAATATCATCGAATTTTCATGTGCCACAAAATACTGTTTTGATTTCTTTCTGAACCATTTAAAAGTATCAAAACCATTCTTAGCTCCTGCACACTTCACTGAAACAGACAGTGGGCTGGATTTGGACCTTGGGTCCAGCTTAACCTTGGGTCCAGCTTGAGCTAGATCACCAGTGCAGCAGTCTTCAGCAACAGATGCTCTTATTTCCTTGTCTCCATGTTCCCCTCCATCTCTGCAATTTTAATGGCCACTTACTTTCACTCTGCAGTCGGGGTTATTATTCAAGAATACCTTAGAGCACTCATAATGCTTAGAACATTATGTTTAATAAAGTCCAGAAGGAAAATGTTCCAAGTATCACTGTGGGAATAAATTTTAGGACTCCGTATGACCTAGTGGCTTACTTGAACTTTACTTAAAAAAATAATAATAAATCTAAGAACAGTGGGATGGAAGATCTCTTTATCGGGTACATTTAGTGTAGTAGTGGGTTATTTTAATTTGTTGCTTGGAATAGGTGATGATAGAGCATAAGTTGAAATCCTGCACCATCCTTATCCTGAAATGGAGAAGTAATCTGTCTGGATGGTAATCAAGTTACAAAAAGCTGTGAGTAATTTGTGAGCTTAACCTCCCAACTAGGGAATTGCTCAGAGTCCCACAGTCTGTCTTAGACCCGTTTACTCTCATACTATTAACAGAAACCCAATTCCTAGCTGCTCTCATAGCTCACCAACCATCTTGAGGCCACCAGATTTGTCATCTCAGAAATCTCCGTTCAGCTTATTAGAAGTGGTTCATTCCTCACTATCTTGAGTACTACATACTTTTATATATTTGGGAACTACATCATTTTATTACCTGGTTGACCTTTCACATAAATCTCCCACTATAGTATTAACATTTATGGTGGTTACGGTTTTACTTCTTGATTTTTCACAGTGTAACACCATTTCTCCATCTTGCTTAAAGTTCACCATCAAAAATATCTACACAGGAACTTGGCACTCAGTGAGCATGTCACCATTGAGCAAAAGCACTTGCCTTTTTTGTTATTCATTTTTTAGTCTTTGGTCCCAACTTAGGGTTTTGGGTCTTTTCCACTCTTCACACATGCAGCGGTCTTTTGGAAAGAGAGTCACTTAATGGTATTTCAAACTTGGGGAAGCCTTTTATCAGGTTGAAAAAGTTCAGTGTTCTGAGCTAATATGCTAGAATCTCCTGCCAGAGTCTGTATGCTTTTTGTTGTTTGTTGTACTATTTCAAAATATAAGAGGTTAACTTTTGTATGCATGCTGCAGTGTTTTTGGACTGAGTCGAGTCCTCTACAAAAGTGAGAACAGTGAAACAAACCAGCACTCAAGGAGACATATCCTTGGAATACATGCAAGCCCATTAATGCTGGATTTTGAGTAGAATATGTTTGATCAAATGCATGCTGTCTTCCATGTCAGCATTTTAAGTGAGGAAGAAACTACACCTCCTGCTATTTGAGAACAAACTGCAAAAGTTGATCCCCTGATTGTATTAAAAATCCATAAAAAGTTCCATTTCCAAACATAGCAGCTTTTTAAATAGGCAACTTCCTATTTCTCACTTGAAAATCAAACTTGTTATAAATGCTTTCATCATTAATCATATTTAATCACATAATGCCTTATTCTTATGTTAACATATTCATGAATAAAGTGCCTTGTTCTGTAGAAATCTGTATTTTATAGAGTTCAGTCTGTTAACAGTGTGAGGTAGGGGCACTGACTTGAATCAGAAAGTTAGAATCTTTTAGAATTCTTTATCCAGTGGGAATGAGATGATTGTTGTTCGGCCTGCATTGAGGGTTATCCATCCAACTGATGTTTACCAAGCACCTTCTATGTGGCAGGCTTTATGTAGTTTTTACTTCATTTAGCAGGATCTTTTTAAGATTAAATTTTTTTTTCATTTGAGTATTATTTGCAATCAGAGTCAGTTCTAAATTTAAAGGGAAACTTTAAATCTAAAGAGCCAGTTGTCTTTGGGATGGCAGTGAATGATAACTTTGTGTGTGTTGTTGTCTTTAAAGTTTTTGAGCCCCAGGCTCTGTGCATTTCTGTTCTGGTGACATGGCTCATTCAAGCCTTGAGCCCACATTTCTCAGTGAACTGAGTTCTGATCAGTGTGAGAGAATAATGTATGGGCATAATTTTGGCTCACTTGATCTGAATACTATCTACTATGTGCTTCTAGAAAAGTATTTTAGCAAGTGTGTGACTCTTGGGTAATGAAAAAAAAGTTAAAATATATACAAACAAGCGAACTATCTTAATTACTCTCTTAGTAAAAATATGTGCACTTGGAAGTAAGAACTACTCTGTCTTAATATCTACAGCTGCTTTGGAAATCTATTAGATGAAAGTTCCAACAGCATAAACTAATAGTTTTATATTATTGAATTGCCTCCAGATTTCTCTTTTATATTCACTGAGTAGGAATGGTGTACAGGACTGCATTTCCAGTGCTTTTCTACAGGAGAGCCACTACTAGGCAAACACCAGATATATAAGCCTACAAAATAGACATCAGGGCAAATTTTACAGAGCCTATGATTGATTTTTTACTGATTACTTGTGTCGCAAAGTAAAGAACCATAGAATATCGCTTTGACATAAATGACGATTGGAGTTAGGTGGGGGAAAGTTGACTAATATTTGCTAAGGGACCTACTATTAAATTTGCAGTCTGTGTAGGACATGTCATTGGTTTGTCATGATCTGCCCTCCATTCCTGAACTGCCTTCGTCTCTCCATCATTATCTTGTGCATACTCTGTCATCATGTCAGTTTTCCAGGATCTCATGGTATGTCACTAATTCTTTCACTTGTGCTTCTTCTGCTGCTTTTCTGGTCAATTTTGCAATGGTATTATCGTGTTCGTTCATCTTTTCCTTCTGCAGTCTTGCTTTTTACTTCTTTTAGCATATTACTGAGGTCTCATGTAATTCATGTTTTCTTTAGTCTGTAGTGTACTGTACTCATGGAGATGGGGAGAATGGTGGTTATAGTTTCTTCCCAAATGAGCTCCTGTCTCCTTCCCACTCCTCCCGCTGCCTTTCAGTATTCCTTTGCTCCTGTCTTCCTGCTCCATTGTCATACTCTTTTTTCTTTGTTTGACCTAAGTTTAAACAGCTCTATTAAGAACTTCTCTTTCCTCAGTAGGGTTGGTGAATTGGCCTTATTTTCCTTTTTGCCCTCTCTGATGAGACTTTCCTGCCTTGTCCCTGGAGCTTCATTCAGTTGAGGATTGGAGGACCTGAGGCCATGTGCTAGGGCAAGGGTGCAGTGAGTTCAGCTGGGGTTTGCATAGCTGGGTGCAGGATCGTGGCTTCGTTCTTCCTAAGTCATTGTGTGAAATGCTCTGCATCAAGGTTTGATCTAAGTATTCTTGTATCTCTTTGTGGGATCAGGAGATCGGGATTTCTTCTCTCTGACTTAGAAAAAATTTTTTAAGGTTTATTTTTGAGAAAGAGGCAGAAGGGGAGGCGGCAGGTGGGGGGGAGGGGGTGCGACAAGACACAGAATCTGAAGCAGGCTCCAGGCTCTGAGCTGTCAGCACTGAGGATGCAGTGCTCAAACCCACAAACCGTGAGATTATAACCTGAGCCAAAGTCAGACACTCAACCAAATGAGCCACCCAGGCCACCCCTCTTCTCTCTGACTTTTGATTATCCGTCTAATTTGAGGAAGTGATAGCAAGCCCCCCCCCTTTTTTTTTTTAACCAAGAAGATAATCCCCTGGCGTTTCCTTCCCTTGCCAAACTGCTTTTCTCCAGAAGGTGTTTCTGTCCTTTTTCAACTAATGGATAAAATGGGAAACCTGTGTGCCTTATCAACGGTATCTTTTTTTTTTTATTTAGTTGTTTAAGAAAGAGAGAGGGTGCATTAAAGTGAGCAGGGAAGAGAAGGAGAGAGAGAGAGAGAGAGAGAGAGAGAGAGAGAGAGAGAGAATCTTCAGCAGGCTCCATGCTCAGCACAGAGCCCAATGTGGGGCTTGAACCCATGAAGCCTCGAGATCATGACCTGAGCTGAAATCAAGAGACAGATGCTCAACCAACTCAGGCACCCAAGCACCCCTAGCAATGGAATCCTTAATCAGCAGGAGATGGGAGCGTCGCCTGTGGACCTTCACACCTGGTTCCTATTCTCTCCCCACCCTCAATACACACATTCGTACACACTCACATACACCTATTCAGATCTTTTTTCTTCTTCTCTTTGACTAAACTCTTGTTTACTGCTTAAGACACAATAAACTGTGATAAAGACTAGTGCACCCATGTTTACCCAAAGTCAGATTTATCACTGGCTATCCTTGTTCCTTCATCCCAGCCCTTGTCCTTATTTCATTAAGCTCACCATAATGAGATCCCACATACATTATTGACTTTATTAGACTTCTACATGTAGTGGTGTAATGAAGCTGGGCTGTAGTTAATTAGCTTTGCTTGATTATGACTCATATCCCTTTCCTTCTCCTCTGTTTCTCCCAGGCATGAAAAACCAAAATGGTGAGCCCTGATTTTCTTTTCTGTGTCCGAGGAGGTCCTGTGATGGCAGGGAGGGGGACAGGGGTTTAAAATCTGGATGGATCTTTCTGTCTTTGCCCCGGGTTGCCTAAATACTACTTCAGATCTATTTTTCCAAAATTGGGCACTGCTAGTGATAGTTGGATTTTTTGTTTTTTTAATGTTTTTATTTGAGAGAAAGAGAAAGGGAGAGGGAGAGAAAGAGAGAATCCCAGGCAGGCTCCATGCATCAGTGCAGACCTTGACATGGGGCTCAAAGTCATGAAGAGGAAGGTCATGACCTGAGCTGAAACCAAGAGTCAGACATTTAACTGACAAGCCACCCAGCCACCCCACAGCTAGTAATAGTTTCAAGGATTTTTTGTCTACCTAACTTTCCCATCTTCGACCCAGTCTTTTCTTTTCTTGGAGTCTTGCTACTCCTGGGCACCACTTTAAAATATTAAGTATGAAAATAAATGAGAAGTATCCAGCACAGAACTTTTAGGCCAAGATGGCAGACTAGAGTTAGATTATAGAAACTTTCCCCTAAAGCATTATGTAATAAATTTAAAATCACTATTTTAAAAAAGGAAAAAACTGTTAACAGATACCCATCAAGTTAAGAAGAACGCCATATCCTAATCTTCCCCCTGTTCTTTAGTCTCCCACGGTTGATATTACTTCTAATCTATGTGTGAGGAAACCGAGCTTTGAAAAAAATGAAGTTTACCAATGTCACACAACTAAGGGTAAGTGGAAGGTCAAGATCAAACACAGACTTGTCAGTGTCCGAAGCCTGTGGTGTTGCTGCTTCCACACTGCTTCCTCACATTGCTGTCTGATGCTGAGTACATCCATAACCCTCCTGGGGGCTGTAGTTAACTTCACCTACAAAATGAAGGGCTGGCCTGCAAGGGCCTTCCCGGCTCTAAAGTTTTTCTGTGTTTATGGTTAGTGGAATGAGGAGAGTACATTTTACTTTAACATAAATTTATTTGACTTTACATTTAATAGGAATGGCCATATATTTCAAGTTTAAATACATATTTACATATTTCTGCAGTCGGGAATTTTAGATTATATAAACCATTTTTGTTTTCTCAACTCATTTTTCAGGTGCTTTGGAATTTCACTGCTGTTCTATTTAACTTATGGTGTTTGCAATAGTAAAGTGGGAAATTTTCATCAAAATGTTAATTTTTCCCCTATACTATTTTGTCTCTGTTTAACACTTCTCAGTGAGCTGGAAATGCCTGAATCTGAGATAGTTTGAGGCAGAGAAGCAAAACAAAATCAAATAACCCATTTAGAGGTTAAATCCTTAACCTTGACCTAAACAAACTGAGTTAACTAACCAAAGCTTACATGAAGGAGACTGCAACCGCCTGGTTCTAAAAATTTATCATCAAAAAGATAAACGGACTGATGTCATTGTACGTCTAATTTGCGTGTGTGTACTCCATAAACAGCAGATATGCCCATGTTCACAGCTGCAAAGTAATAGCAGTGCTGAAGCGAGGATTAGAGGAAACAGTGGTGGTGTGCAAGGATGGGAAGTGGAGAGCACTGGGTGAAAACGGTGGACGGAATGGAGTTGCTTAAAGATGAGGTCACAGTGTGTGCTTGAGGCAGGACTTAGAAGTTGGGTGAGTAGAGAAGAGAGAGCTGCCTCCACATCCCCCTGGCCTCATCCACAGTCAAGTGCTGCTTAGCCATGGGGCCACAGGCCCGCAGCCTCCCTTCCTGTGGCCAGGGAGTCAACAGTCAGCATTCCTTCCTCACCTCTTCTTGTAGGAGTGTAAAGTCCTTGCCTAAGAAGGGATCCACAGGTATCCAGCCTTCTTCTGGGTAATGCAACGTAATGTTACAACAGGGCTACTTCTGACCATGCTTTTCTCCTCTCTGCTTAGTTCGCTTGCTGTTCTTTGAGCACCTTATGTCTTTCAGACGCTTTGCTAGGCCTTAGGTAAACAGTGATGAGAAAAAGAAATGGTACCTGAGCTGATACGTTTCTAATGGGTGCAGGAGAGAATTTAAGAGTCTAGAAGGGAATACATGTATTGCACACAAAAATCAAGGAAAAGGATCTGGGACTGGAGTAGAAAATAGCTGAGGGTACAGTGGGGAACCACCCACTAGAGGATTAGGTCATTTCTCTGTTTCATCCCTTTCCTCGTATATTCCAAGTCTCTTGCTCAACCTATTTGACCACTCCCTTCTGGACTTTTCCTAAAGCCTCATATCTCGCCTCTCTGTCTATGGAATTGATAATATTTTCAAACTTCTTTTAGTTAAAACCCAAGTATTTATTCAAGGCCCATTATGTGTTTGGCTGTGTGCCAGGCACGGTGGTGTTTACCACATAGATCTGAGGCACTGTGAGATCCTTGTAGGGCCCTGAGTTCATTCTCTGTCCTTCACTTGCTATGCTTCCTCCATCATGTCTTTTATCTTCTATAGCCCACATACCACAGTACCAGGAATCAGGGAAGCTATCTCCCTTTTCCCCTACTATTACATTCAGACCATTTCTCTTCCAGTTAAAAGTCCCTGAGGCGCCTGGGTGGCTCAGCCCGTTAAGCATCTGACTCTTCGTTTCGGCTCAGGTCATGATCTCATGGTTCATGAGATCAAGCCCTGCATCTGGCTCTGCACTGACAACACAGATCCTGCTTGGGATTCCCTCTCTGCCCCTCTCTCTGCTCTTCCCCCCCGCTTACTCTCTCTGTCTAAATCAGTCCCAGTTCCTTTGTGTCCTAAGCCCTTATACCCTTCTACCTGCTGCCCTCCTGGACATGTCTGCCCATCATTCATTGACACTTCAGAGTATCAGGTCTCACTCTTCTCCCTGTGGCTCAGTCTGTCATTCTGGGGAACTCTAGCCTCCAGGTGCAAAATTCATCCAGCTCCCCAGACTCTCAATTCCATGAGCTCTTTCCTCCATTCCACCTCAGCCTTCCCTCTGAGGCCACATTGCCTACTTGACAGCGCTGTTTACTAGTGACAGCATTAGGAGTAGCTGCTCCACCTTTATACCTCATTTTCAGGCCCTAGAACTTTGACAGCCACATCCTGTTTTTCCATTCCCTCCATACCTGCATCTGAATAGCCAAGCATGACAGACAGAAAAATCAACAGCAGTCCTGACTGATAACCGTAAGGCCCTGGTAGCCCCAAATGTCCTGGCCCTCCCACTGCATTTCCCTAGTCAGTGCTCTGGCGAGGACCAGATCATACTTTCTCTCCTGCCACAAATCTCCCACACCCCTTCTCCTTCTCAGTGGATGACCGTGCTGCCTATCTCACTGAGAAAATGGACACCATCAGAAAAGAGCTTTGATCTTCCCCCAAATCTAAGTAGTGTACATCACGCTTCTGCAGAAGAAAAGAAGGTCAGAGAGCTAAGCAAGGGCTACGTCACTTAAGACCTGGATCAAGGGAGTTATTTATTTTCTTTGTGATGAGAAACCACTGCAAAGTTCTCAGAAGAGGAGTGACATGATCTCATTTCATACTGCAAGATCATGGGCTTCTGTGTTCAGAATGTAAGCAGGCAAGAATGGGGACAGAGACCAGGTAGGAAGTAGTCACAAGGATCCAGGTGGGAATGGTGCTAATACTGTAGACCAGTTTAGGATGTATCTTGAAGATAAAACCAAGTGTCTTGCTCATGTGGAGGGATGAGGAAAACTGGTGCCTGGAATTGGGTAAATGGGGGTGGAATGTGGAAAGCACGCTACTTTTACCAAGATAGAAAACAGTGCAACAGGAATTGCGCTTGAGCTGGAATGGGGTGGGCAGAAGGCCAGAAATCTTTTGGCCTTAAATGTAAGATGCCATCAGACATACATTGGGAAACTGGGGAATCATGGGAATAGTGAGGAAGGTGCAGCTAGAGATAGAAATGAAGGAGTCCTCAGCATATTTGAGACCACAGGAAAAGGCGATCCACTTGGGATACACGTGTGGATGGAGAGGAGAAGAGGTCCAGGAAACGAGGCCCACATTCCAACATCTAGAGGCAAAGAAAGTGCTTCAGAAAAGGATGGGTCAACAATGGACTGCTCAGGAGTCACATCATAAGATGCCTGCCAGGTGTGGCTTGAGGAGGAAACAGAGGCAGCAAATAAAAAAGAAGTATTCTCTCCAGGAGTCTTATGGTAGAGGTGTTCTTCCAGAGTCCAGAAAGGAGCTGGCTGGAGTAGGGGTAGAAAAGAAAGAACTAAAACAAAATTTAATAGGCCACATAATAGCATTTTGTATCCTGACTGGAATGACCTAGGGAGAAGCAAACACTGACAAGGCCGTAAAGAGAGTGTGACTTCAGTAGATGAAAGGGAATGACTCTCTAACATATTTTTGTTTGATAATCTTGATAGATAAAATTTCGTTGTAATAAAGAAGAAAAGCAGACCTGAAAGGAACATTCTTAACCTAATCTTCCTGTGGATGTCTCGCTCACTCCTGCTCGGAGAAGGCTTCCTTGATACCCACCCTATCAAACTGCTACTTCTCCCTCCAAAAAAGCTCTGCTTTCTTACTGTGCTTTCATTTTCTTCAGGGCACTTACAATCATCTGAAATGTTATTTTATATACAGTCTTGTTTTCATTTGATTGACTTGCATACATTCAGTCATCCTATTAGAATGTCACCTCCAGGCTAGCAGGGACATCCTCTGTTATGGCTGTGTTATATCCTCAGTACACAAAACAGTGCTATCACACAGTGGCTCTCAAAAGATTTAGTAATTCTATCTTCTCCCACTTAAAAAAGGTTTCTCTTAAAAAATAGGCAGTGAGGAGCAACTAGGTGGATCAGTCGGTTGAGCGTCCAACTCTTGATTTTTGCTCAGGTTATGATCCCAAGGTCATAGGATTGAACCCCACATCAGGCTCTGAGTAAAGTGTGGAACCTGCTTAAGATTCCCCCTCCATCCTGCCCTCCCTCTCTCCTTTTGCCCCTCTGCAATTTGCATTAGCGCATGCAGACATAACACACCGCAGAGTTTTGCCCTGACAATGAAGTCCTGTGCTTTCCACTTCCACTCAACAATTTCTTCTTCAGTACTTGGCACACAGCCCCGCCCAACTGTACGGCATCCGACCCCATGTTTCCACAAGGTGTCCACGTGCAAAGAGCCAGAAATTTCAGGAAACAGCAGTGCCAATTACAGTTGTATCACAGAAAAATTTGAAAGCTAAAAGAAGGGGGGAAAAATCCATTCACTACCCTCTCATCTTGATATAACTTCGATGATTATTTTTATGTATTTTCCTTAGTTGCAAATGTGACATATACATTTTTTCTTTGGATTATGAAATCTATAATTCACACAAAAGAACATAACAGACTCTGTGCAGTCTTAGTAAATGCTGATATCTTGCCAAGTATATTTCATGGTTATTTTTTAAAGAGAAACTTTATAAGTAACTATTTGATTCCATCTCCCTCCCTGCCTTCTAAGAGGTGACTGCTGTTCTAAAGTTGGGGTATATTATTTTGTGTTGGTTATATTTCTGCAAGTTTCCTTTAGTTCACACTTTAAAAGTACTACATAAGTGACTCTTTGTGTGAAATTACCATAACTTCCACATCTATGTATATTTCCCTTATCCCTAAGCTGATATGTGGGCAACTTACAATGACAACCTAACTTCGTTAATCACTTACTGTGGCCCCCCCCCCCCCCCCGCACATTTTTATATACCTTTACAAAACCTTCTCTCTTCTTTTTTTTTTTTCTTAATGTTTATTTTTGAGAGAGAGAGAGAGAGAAACAGAGCGTGAGTGGGGATGGGGCAGAGAAAGAGGAAGACAAAGAATCTGAATCAGGCTCCAGGCCCTGAGGTGTCAGCACAGAGCCTGATGCAGGGCTCAAACCCTCAAACTGTGAGATCATGACCTGAGTCGATGTCAGACGCTTAACCTACTGAGCCACTCAGATGCCCCAAAACCTTCTCTGTTTGTATGAGTTCCTTTCTCCTTCTAAGATTATCCTGGTCTCCTATATGACACAAGTAGTATTTCTCCTTATATTGGCATGTTTCTGTTGTGTTGTCTGGAAGTCTTGAACATATTTATCTGTGATACCACTCTTAAGAGTTCAAGCTCTCTGTAGACAGTATCTGTACAATTCTCTCCCTTCAACACCAACCACAGTTAGGCAGCTAAGAGACAGGGTACAGGGTACCCTGGGTTGCTGGGTACAGGGAAGCTAAGAAATGGACAGGGACAACTCAGACAGGAACCACCAGATACGTAACCTGTGCCCCATGGACCGTGCATCTGGCCTGCTCTTACCTAATAGTTCAGACGTGAAGTGAACTTGGACTGGCAAGTATTCTATGGTTACCAATTATAGAAAATTGATCCAGTTTGAGATTCACGTGAGCCACTGGAGTTTATAGTTTCTAGTGTTCTTCAGCAAAACCAGAAGTAGGCATCACTTACCTTCATGTACTCAGCTGAAACCTTGAAAAACTTCAGCTCGTGAGAAAACAACTTAAATCCAATAATCCTTGCTTCATTTATTTTTAATGACAAGCCAGTTCTGTAGGGTTTTTCTGCACGAACTTACCCAACCTCCTTAAAAAAGAAAACCCTTCCTCAGATGTGGAAATTTATTTATTTGTTCCATTCTGTTCTTTTCTAAGAACAGCAAGTTTTCCATGTATTTCTGTATACATAATCTTTTTTTTAAGGATTGTGGGCACATTTTATTGTGTAATGATGTGTAATGTTAGATTTCTTCATCTTTTAAGCCCTTTAAAAAATCCTACAGAAGTAAAAGGAAAGAAGAATGAGGAGGAGAGGAAAAGAAGCAAAGAATGACTAAATACTTGGGTTTAATAAAAAATAACATTGTGAAATAAGCCAGTGAGGTTTAGTAAGGTAAAAATCTGTCAAATCTACTCATTACTATGAAAATAAGTAATAAAATATTCATCTCACAAGCAGTTCAAAGGAACCTCATGGACTAAACTTGGTAATTAATCACCAAGCTTTAATGAGCAATATAATAAACATTTCTTGTAAAAGCCCAACCTAGTGTAATTTTCGATGAAATAGTTTGCTTTTATAGAATAAAACTACAAAGACATTTTGAGAATTAAGTCAGCTGCATTATGGGATTATTAAACTATTGGCTGTTCAGTGTACATTCAAATTATTGGAAGTTGAAAAGAATTGACATCACATTAGAAATACTTTTTCTATTTTTTATATGAAACCCTAAAATTCCAGAAGTTAGGGGCATAAGTAAAGTGTGTGTGTTTTTCTTTCCTTTTTTTTTTTTTAATACTTAATTGTTCTCTATTAAATGTAGAAGCATGGCATCTAGCTTCTGTGTCTTTGGAAGTTTAGAAATAATCTGTGGGCATTTAATATTATACTAGACCACGCATAATGAGTGAATTCTTGTTAACTTCATTTTGTGTTGAGGAGAAATTCTTCAGAAATTCCCACCAGAGTAGCTGGCTTTTTCCTAACCATCTTTGGCACTTTGATTTCTACTCTTGATCTCTTTCAAAGTTTGATTTTATTAAATTGCTCAAAGGTAGAAAAGTTTATGGTTTCTTTTCTTTCAACAAGAAAATGCAAATCTACTGTGTCCCTGTGGAATTAAGCAGTACTGTAGCACTGGTTGGTCTGGTTTTAAAAATTAAGGCCTTTGTTTTATTTCAAGCAAAACCCAAATGTTTCTTTTTTTTTTTTCTGGATAAATCTCTGGGTAACACATTTAAATTACAGATTTCTGTGCATATTCATTAGTATCCTATAGTGCATAATTTTAGCCTTTTATGATTACTAACCCACAGACTTCAAATGGAAGGAATATTGGGAATCATGAGGGATATAGTATCTAACTTTTTATTTGTAAAACTGAAATACTATGAATGAATATTTTCCTAATTGCAAAGGCCATGCTGGCTCCATGTTGATCATTTATGTTTTTGAAATCGCTTTTTACATGCAGTATAGCCTTTATATATTCTAGAAAGAGAAATGAATGATATGGGAGATGGGCTTCCTAAGAAACAGTTCACATTTAAACTATTTGTGTCTTTTAATAACTAAAATGTGATTGGCTATTTTTCTTATTTTTGAGAGAACTGGAATCTTAAAGGGCTAAGATGGCTTTGGGATGATCACAAGAGAAAAACGTTAATGACATTGCTAACAAACTGTAATGTCAGTAAGATGGAAACTGACATACGAGCATTAACATGAAATATAAAACTATGAGAAGATGCAGAAGATAGAAAATACTTTTATAAGGAAATTATTGGAAAACGATAGTTCTCTAAGTGAAAGGAAAGGTCAAGGTGCTAAAGAAAAACAACAATTGCCTTTTTATTCACCATGAAAATGAATTCATTTGGAGCTCTTCCTAAACCTAATCCGGTTAATGATGCTTGAAATGTATTTAATTTGGGTAGTTGAGGGAAGTATATTCTAGAAGAAATGCAACCAAAATATCATTTGGGTATGACTGTAAGAGTCTTCACTGCGACTAACCTAGAAGAAATCTCTAGTACCTTAAAGAATCTTAGTATAATTTTATGATGCTAAGAAATCTGTGTGGATAAATAGGAAAAAATGACATAACCATAAAAAATAATTTTAACTCATTCTGATTAACAGAAATGGTAAACTGAGGCTAATGTGGTCAGACAAGAAAGGCATGGGTTCTACAAACAGAACTTTTTTTAAATGTTAAAACAACCTGGTTAAAAGAATGGTTAGAATGGTTGGAACATTTTGCATGAAAGATTGATGTATGCAAAATAATGTAGTAGTTATCAAGAAGAAAATATATGCAGGCTATTTTGGAAATAGGATTTGATTTCTTAATTCTTTCTACAAAAAAGTAAGAGTATTTACCCACACGTGTGGTGAGGGTAAGAAGGTCTCCTAAAGGGAGTGTATAGTATTGTACTCCTGTTGCTCACCACGTGTTCTTGGTATTGTAGGCATTATAAGCCAGTCTAAAATCTGTATTTATTTATTTTTTTGGCATAATGTTAACCAAAAAGAAATATGAACAAACTGCCTTTGTGACTTAAAAACAGAGAAAAAGATTAGAAGAAATGACAGCAAAATAAAACATTTTACATGTTTATAGGCTCTTAAATTCTGAATACCATATTATTTTATTTGAGGGTGTTTATTTTAACAATCCTGTGGATCAAGAAACAATTATTTCAGCATTTTAGTGTCAGTGTGTGTATCTCCGATAATGAACACTAACTGTTATCCCTACTCTCATGAGAACGAATATGAACATAGATCTGACCTTGATATGACAGCCCTGGGAATTGTTTATCTTCCAGTGGTGGGGATTGTACTTGTGCTCTTGTACTGGTTGTGCACGGTTTGGGCTGGGAAGTCCCTTAAAGCCCCTTTGCTCTCTCTGCCATTCTGTAGCCAGCCCTGACTGCTCAGACTTGGTACATCGTGCTTGGTGTCGTTGACATTACGATACTTATTTTGTACTTACATGAAGGGCTTTTCTCTTAAGTATGAAAATTGTTTAAATTCTTGATCTGAGGGGCACCTGGGTGGCTCACTCGGTTAAGCGTCCGACTTCGGCTCAGGTCATGATCTCATGGTTCATGGGTTCAAGCCCCGCATCGGATTCTGTGCTGACAGCCAGCAGAGCCTGGAGCCTGTTTCGGGTTCTGTGTCACCCTTTCTCTCTGACCCTCCCCTGCTCACGCTCTCTCTCTCTCAATCAGAAATTTAAAAAAAAAAAAAAAAAAATTATTTAAAAATTTTTTTTCAAATCTTGATCTGAGTTACCCTAGTAAAGAAGAACCAGTTAAATGTGATAAAAGCCAAATAAGACTTTTTTTTAACCCCATGTCAAGCTGTTTCTGTGTGTGTGTGTCTGTGCATATGTGTGCATGTGTGAGCATGCATGCATGTGTGCACTGTACTTATTCTATGATAACCTTTTATCTCCTGGACACTGAATTTGTCATTTAGGACATCTGTGGTTAGGAATAGAAGGCCCATTTTGTAATTGGTCACCATGCCAGAGGTGAAAGCCATTGACATTGAGCCTCTGGGGAGAGAGAACTCTTGGCAAAGTTCACTTTCAGTGGGTGTTTTTTTTTCAGTTCTGTCAGGTCTGTGTTCCCTTGGGGGAATTTGTACCCAAAGAGTATTGAGTTTTTTCTGTTGACTTTTTTCCAAAAGCATGTGTTTTCTGCATTCCTATTTTATGGTTCCTTGCTAAGGAGGAACAGTTTCTTTCCTTATTTGGTTTGGATTTGATTAGCAACCTTTAGGATTCGGTTAGTCTTTTTAAAGTAAGACAAGTAAGAGGTAGCAGAGGGTGGTGGAAACAACATTAGGCAAGGATACAGAGCCCTGGGCCCAGCTTTTCCTCTCGCCAACCCCAGCAGAGGAACTCTCACTGCTTAACTGAGTCCCATCATCGGGTTACATGCAGGTGAAATGCACCAAGCAATGGAAACATTAAATATTCATCCTCCCGTGAATTTCAGAATTCTACATTCCTTGTAATGATGGTAACAGCAATAGCAGCTATCATGTATTTTATGGACATTGTTTGTAATTCCCAGAACAGCCTTGAGAGATAGGTATATATTGAGATAAGCATGCACACAGGTCTGTGCAGTATCATACAGGTAGCAAATGGCACAACCAAGATCGAAACTCAGTGTCAATGCAGTTGCCCTAATACTCCGATTTTTCCAGGCTAGACACAAGTGCATAGCTATGCATGTAGGTTTTACAATCAGACAGTTCTGGTTTTAAAGCTCAGCTTTACAACTTTGTCACTCTGCAACATTGGGCCAAGTGTTTACTCTTTCTCTGAGCATTTAAACCGTAACATGAGCAAAATCACATCAAAATCATGAAGTTGATGAAGGGGAAATACACAAAACTGTGTAATGCTGTAAACAGAGGCAAGCGTGAAGCAAAAAGCAGCTTTTGCCATCAATTGCATACTTATGATCATTATTTCCAAGAGGCCTAACATGAAGATATTTATAGACCGAAATTTTTTGTATGATACTTTATCATAGATGTAATAAAACTATTTCTTGATATTTATATAAATTATTTGATTAGGTCTATATATGCATCTCTTTCCAAACACTAATTCTTTCATAAAAGGTTTTTTATATTTTCCTTTTCTTTTTTCTGAGATTACAAATGAATGTGACTATCTAAGATCTGTGGTGGTGTTGGTATTTGCTTTGGAGGAATGTGGCTATCAAAGTGCAAATCAGACATGAATAAATTCCATTCATTGTTGTTGAGAGTTTATATGTGCCGAGCACATCCCAGACACTGACGTTCTATTTCCAATGTAAAAGTCCACCAACTGTGCGAACCCAAAAGAATGATGTGTGGTAGACACTTCTAAATAGGGCAGGCTTGCTTCTTACTCTCAAGTTGGCTATAGCTGAAAAGCGTTCTGCCAATATTTATTTTCTTTTTTGTCAATAACTTGAAACTATTTAAATCGACAACTTCTCACCACTTCTATTCCCCACAAGCATGGATCTGCTTATTAGCAGATACCATTCCTGGATGAGAGTAGATGTAAAGAAAACAACTCCTTCAGTAGGTAGGAAAGTAATCCAAGAAAAAGTGTTAAAATGTGAGTATGTTTACCAAGAAACAAGCAACACCCAAGGGGCTGGTATTATCCAGTAGCTTCTTTTCTTTTATTTTTTTTTTAAACATTCGTTTATTAAAGAGTTTGTTTCTTTACCCAGACACTGCCCTGTACCTACCAAGTGGGAACAAGAATCCTAACTACGATCCATTCTCCTTGTTTACCCCTGTTCACTCTTCAGTTTCGTGTCTTTATTAGGGACATTTTGGAGAAATGCTACCTCTGGGAAAGGGCTCTGGATTCACCCATGTGAGAACTCTTTTCTGCATAATCAGCCTAATTTTTTTTTCTGTGGGATCATAGCAGTCATTGTCTCAGTATGTTTTAACTCTGTGATGTTACCAGTTTGAATATTGAATTTGAGACAGCAAACCTTCCTAAAGAAAGATGTATACTGTGCTTTATGCATCATCACTGAAAGAATTTTGCTTTGAAGCCCAGTGCGAACACTCAATTTTTATTTGCTATTATAAAAGAGTCTCTTTGAGCTGACAAATATGAAAATATGACTGTGATTTCGGCAGGAGTCCAGAAACTTTAGAGAGAATGATGCTTTTATCTTTTGAAAGTCCTTTGACTACTGCATTATTCTATTAATAGATGGAGAATGGGTAATAACATCCTTCAAGGCCTCCTTCTGTTGGAACTAGTCTTCGTACAAACGAGAGGAAAATGATGTATGTGTCGGATAGTAAGAGTTTAATGTACAATTATTTAAATCTTCTGTCTTTGGGCAGCTGTTAAATTTATTTAAGAGCTCTGTGTGGCTGGGTTTCCATTTCTTTCTCCATTTATATGCGGTCCTCTCTGGAACTTCTGTTAAACAATAAATAATTATACTTTTAAGTTGATGTGCAGTTGCATACTTGAGATGTCTCAAAATGACAGTAAGGAAGCCTTGAGCTAAATGGCTGTTTCTCTCGCATCCAGGAATTCTGCATTTGTCTTCATAGAGTCTGCCGACATGTCCACCTCCAGGTACAGTGGCATCTAGAAGCAGCTCGTCCCACGATCTTCTGTTGTAACAAATAACTAAAGATTTAACGGAGGGTTCAGCGACACTCCAGAGGGAATATTTTCATAGATTGATTAGGTGCACACACTGGTCATAGTAAACATATCTCTGCATATCTGTCAAAAAGTCCTTAATTAAATAGCTATCAGAATTTCAGTGTTTATTTAGAACCCCGGGTGAAATCTTAATGATTTCCTTTCATGAAAATTGTCAGAGTAAAAGAAAATGAAATTATTTTACCAAACCTGAGTGATTTTGAGTTAGAGCTTAACAGAGTCTGCCCACACAGTACTCCTCTTCATAACTTTGGGAATCTTCAAAATCTAGAATTTGCCTTTGGGCATTGCTGTTTAAGCCAGATTTTGGAAATATCCTGCAAATGTTATTGTGAAAATATGCTATATGAGCCATCATTTCCTAAGACCGAACTAAGCAACTTAGAAAAAAGAATAGCTTCTCATTGGGAGAGATGCTTAAACTTGATGTATGTTGAGGCAAGCTTTGTAAGAAGGGTTTATCCTGATCTATTTGAAGGCTTTTTCTTCATCTTTACTGATAAAAGGAAAGCTTTCTTCTGATAGTCAAGACCTGTGAGGATTTCAAACTATACCCTCCCTATGCCCCATATCTTTTCCTTCCAGAGTCAATCAATCCCTTTTCTCAAGGGGTAATTCTACCCATGCCTCCTTGCCCTGACTCTGAAAGATTCTTGGAGAGCATCAAGCCAGGTGGGTAGGGTTATTGGTTTTGGAAAAGGCTCTGAAGTTTGTCCCAAGAAGTAATGTCATAAAGGTGTTTCATTTGCTTTTTTGTTACAAGCCACAACATTGACTCTGTGATAACTACGACCTTAGGTTTTTGTGCTTCCATCAGTCCTTTCAAATAAATCCAGCTGTACCCAAATTTGGAGACATTTGGGAGGTAAGATGATGAGAACGGGCTCTATTTGCTAGAACTGGGTCTTCTGATGGGGCTTTACATGTTCTGGACCCCAGCTGGTCAACATTTTACAGTCATTTCTTGAGCTCCTTCATCTTTGACAATCTCATGGTTAGACTCTGCACATCTCAGTTCCCTGTAGCCTGCTTGGTCAGTTCCAGCCACTTGTTCCGAATCTAGCATCTTCGTTAAGTTCACATTAACACTGTGTCCAGCATTATCTATAACCAATATAGCAGTGAATGATAAAGACCACAAACATTGGCTGCATCCTGCTTTCAGCTTCCAAATTTGGCTTTCACCCAGTACTTTTGATCAAGGCACAGAGTCTTCCAGAATGTTTATAATTTTGCAGCACCACTTCATTGGCGTAAATTTGTTCCTCAACCCAGATGGTGATCCGCTTACGAGGGTTTTTTCTTCCTTGCTTATTTGTTATTTAGAAAGCCTGGGATTAGGAATAGAAGGTCCATTTTGTAACCGGTCTTTGTGCCAGAGGTAAAAGCCATTGGCAAAGCTTTTCAAAGAAGGGGGAGCTGTTGGCAGGGCCAGGGACTGGTGGGCGTTCCTCAGTTCCGTTTGGTTTATGCGCTCTCGGAGGAATTTGTACCCAAAGCATTTTAAAGTTTACTTTTCTGCTGCCTCCTTTCTCCCTCCCCAAAAGCATATGTTTTCTGCATTCTTTACCCTGGTTCTCTCCTAATAAGCAGAAGTTCCCTTCCTTATAAGGTTTAGGTTCATTTGAAATATTCATGGCTATGATTTTTTTGTAATGTAGTAATACCTGGGCACCAAAGGTGCCCCTTCTTGGTTTATCAAATGAATACAAGCACCAATTTACAAAACTAAATTGTGAAATCCATCAAAGTGTGGACTAATCTCCAAAAACCATGTGTCAGGCAAAATAATCATAAAGCTGAGTTGCTACCTAAGGCCAGTAGATGGTTCAGGTAAACTTCACCCATCAAATGGTATTTTTTCAGTTAAGTAGACACTGTACCAAGTGTGCAGAAGTCAGACAATATGTAGTACACAAGCCCAGTCCTCTGGTCTTCAGGCTTATGTGGAAGACAGTTCTAAGCAAAGCCCACCCAGTAGAGTTGAGAAAAAGAAAGGCTTGAGGGATAGAGTTAGAAGAAATGAAGAGCCAATTTGAGCATACCTGTCTAAAGCCGAAACTACTCTCAAAGCTAAAATACAATATAAAAATAAAAGTAAGCTCCCTAAAGACTTGTGAGGGGCTGCGTCAGATACATCGTCTACCTTGATGAAATTATTTAATTTTTCATTAGATCTTAAATCCTGTATTTCAGCAGAACAAAGCATATACAACGCATGCTTTGTTGAAGTGATGGGAACAATGTTCACATAATGACTTGAGTGAATGTCATCCTGGCATCACAGAGCACAAGGCCGGCCGAGCTGGAAGCAGCAACCCTAAGTGGAATTAAAAATTGAATTTGGGAGAATTTTCCCCCTAAATTTTTCATTACAATGTATGCCTGTTTGTCAATTGCATAGATTAATAGCCTATAGCTAGCATTAATTTTTCTTCCTCTTTGTAAGCCAAATAGAGCAGGGACTGTATACACTTAACGTCCATAACAACTTTATTTTGAGACATTCATGATCACAGTTATGATTTATGAAATCATTAATATATACAAGGTGTAAAGTATTCCATGTTTTCAGTCGTTAGACAGTCATCATTCATTCTCATGGAATCCTTTTTAGGTGTAAACAAACAAACACACAGAGGGAGCTCCACATAGGTGGCTCAGTCGGTTAAGCATCCGACTTCGGCTCAGGTTATGATTCATAGGTTCAACCCCCGCTTCAGGCTCTGTGCTGACAGCTCAGAGCCTGGAGCCTGCTTCAGATTCTGTGTCTCCTCTCTCTCTGCCCCTACCCCACTTGCACTCTGTCTCTCTCTCTCAAAAATAAAGAAGCATTAGGGACGCCTGGGTGGCTCAGTCGGTTAAACGTTCGACTTGGGTTCAGGTCATGATCTGGCGGTCAGTGTGTTCAAGCCCCACATGAGGCTCTGTGCTGACAGCTCAGAGCCTGGAGCCTGTTTCAGATTCTGTGTCTCCCTCTCTCTCTGCCCCTGCCCAGCTCGTGTTCTGTCTCTCGCTGTCTCAAAAATAAAAGTTTAAAAAAATTTTTTTAAATAAATAAAAATAAATAAACATTACAAATTAAAAAAAAAAAACACAGAGGGCAAATCTAGTGATCAGAATTCCTAAAGGAATCTATGACACAGTCTTTCCACATACCGACACTGCTTGTATTCTAAACTAATTTCGTTACATTAGACCAGCATAAATATGGCTAATTCCCCAGACCAATTTGTGTCTTTTCTATGGAGAAACTGCTTGAATGTTAAAAGTATGCATGATATTGTATGATTCTGCGTAATTTAAAGGAGGCTGTGGTTTCTTCCATAGTTACTTTATTCACAGAAATGTCTTGTCATCAGCAGGTGCATTAATCGACCTACAAAAATATTCCCTCTGAAAGGATGAGCAACTTAGAGTGTATCTTTTCATTAGTTTTGAAATGAACGCCAATTCCAAAAGTAGCATCTTCTGCCGCTTTTCTACAAAATGTATCTCCAGCATTTAGAAGAAGTAATGTCTATTTTTATGGAATATTAATTAGGCTCATTGAAACTTAGGTGATTCAGGAAAACGTTTGCCAAAGGATGGTAAATTTCATCTCTCATCCCTTTTACTTCTCAGGCTCTTTGGAGATGCTGAATCCAAGCAGCCCTGAAGATATCTCTTAGTTGACCAAGTGATACCAGCCTGTTTTTAGTAACAGGAAGAGCAACCATAGGCTGCTTGATTAAGATGGAGATCTGTAGATAATGTTCAAGTTTTAAGAGCTATAACAATAGAAGTCTCTTTGTCTCTATCTCTCTCCCTGCCCTTCACGACTCCCTTGTCTTATTTTTATTTTTTTCTTGCTTTCTAGCAGCCAACACAGTATACATGGGGTAGCAAGAAGCAGCCTGTGTGGGTATGCAATTATTAGATATATTATGAAAATATTTTATTTTATTTTATTAGTAAAAATTTAATTTGAGCAGTGCTAGTAATCTATCTTTAAGCCAGTATTTAATATCATTGGGCTTTAATCTGAAATTCCCTATAGAATCATTAGGTTCCCCATTAGTGTTCAATACAAGAGGAATTCATAGTAAATGCATCAGCCTATCCTATGAGCAGAGAGAGTGTAAAGAAAGAGAACATTTTAGGTTAGCAGAAAGATAGCTAAATTATCCTATGCTTTTTTTCTTTTTCTGCAGTTGAAGAGTATAAGCTCTGCTGTGCCTTTCTTTTCTGTTTACCTCTGCCACACTGGTACATGGCAGGCACACTTTGATTAGAAGCCAGATTAGCATATGCATCAGCTCCTGATAGTGAGATCCACCCATATAAGGTAGCCAACTGTGCCTCCCTACCCCTTCCTCAACACTGCTATACATACGATGTTTTATTTTTATATTGCTCGCAAAAGAATTATCTTTTAGGATGTAAATTTAATAAAGGGGAATTAATCCTACACAATGATAAACTATAGTAGTCTCCATACCCATTGTGGAATTCAAACTCACCACCCGAATCAAGAGTCACACACTCCACTGAGGGAGCCAGCCAGGTGCCTCAGTATTCTAGCTTTATAGTTTTTAGTGTACACCTTTTTTTTATAACAACTTTTGAATAATGGAAAAGGCACTCGCAAGTATCTTGACTTCTGTTCAACCCATAAAAGAGGAACACATTCTGGTTGTGCTTTTCTCAAATGACTACAACCACCAATCCTTTACCTAACTCTTGACTTTTCAAGGCAAGGCATTCAGTTTTTAAAACACTCCCATTAAAGGAAAATAATATTTACTACTATTTCCTCCCTCTGTCCCTCTTCCCTTCTATCTAACTAATCTGCATGCTTTATGCATTCTTTTTTTTTTAACTTCTTCCTCTATCTGTACTCTATCTGTATTTAGCTAAAGCACTAGATAGCCCTGATAAGTGAGACTAAGAGAACTGTTTCCCTTTAACTGAATAAAAACTTTAATGATGCTCTTCCTTGGGTATTCAGTATTTCTGTTTACAGAGGAACAATTTCAGCAACAAAATTACAGTGCTTTTGCTGAAGTATAAATACGTGGGCCCTATCCAAACTGGCGAATTCATTAGTCTTAAAGCAGACATCCGAGCTATTGTGGGTGTTTGGCTGACACCACTTTTACAGTAGGAGATCATTTCATTCTGAATGTGCAGTGGGCATTGGTTAGGCTGTCAGTTTTATGTGGTATAGACACCTGGGATGAGAGAAGAGACAGTGCAGAAGCTTTGCATGAACTCTGCTGAGCTTTACATGATGTTCTTCTTGAATCAGTCATGCTGGCAGCCATTTCCTGGAATAACAAGGTCCTTGGGATATTTTTTTTACATTTGGTGCATAATTACATCCATACGTTTACAGAGAGAGAGGAGGTGCAAGTGAATATCAGTGATAGTTTATAGAATTGGGGTCATTGGAGAACCATGGGGAAGAAGAAGGGGAAAAATAGTTGAGGAGAGGGAGGTAGGCAAACCATGAGAGACTCCTGAATGCTGAGAACAAACTGAGGGCTGATGAGGGTGGGGGAGAGGGGAAGGGGGTGATGGGCATGGAGGAGGGCACTTGTTGGGATGAGCACTGGGTGTTATATGGAAACGAACTTGACAATAAACTATTTAAGAAAAAAGAATTGGGGTCCTTGGCTATATTTGTTTATAAAACTCTCCAAGCCAATCTCAATTTATGTCGCACATTTATAAAGGCAGTTGAGCAAAGCCTCTTCCTTCCCTTAACCTGAAATGATTTGCTGGATTTTAATCCTTTATCTATACTTCATAATGAGCTTGGATAATTAGAAGAAAAAAGATCTGAGGAACCAAAGGATCCTTTACAGAAAGATCATGGCCAGGGCATTGCTTTCCTATCTAAATGCTTACATTTACTTTGCAGTTACAAAAAAGAAAATGAATCCAGTGAGGATCCTAAAATACTACCCTCAATTATATCTGAACTATTCAAGAAACCATAGATTGCTCTCCGTCTCCTGAAAACTTACCTGGCAGTCAGCGCTCTCTATTTAAATCCCACCTGTAGTCAAATCTCCATGTCAAATCCTGCCTCCTCTGTGAAGATACCAGGAGCTCGAGCTACCATCAGCCTGTGTCTGTGCTGATGGTGAGCATGGAGCTCAATAATACTAGCTGTTTTCTATGTAGTCCCTCCTCCATGCCAGGCACTCTGCTAAATGCTTTCACCCAGTCCACAGGATTGCCTAAAAGGCTATGTGCTCTTCCTGTTACCATCTTGTAAATGAGGACACTGAAGCTCAGAGGTTAAGAGATGCACCCAAGGCTAGGTGGTTAGTAAAGGGCAAAGCCAGAATTTGAACCCCGGCTGTCAGGTTCCAGAGACCACCTTGAGTTACTCTGCTTGGGCCCTACGTACTCTGTTACCTGCTTTTTAATTTTGAGCTTCAAAACCCAACCAGCAGGACCCAAAGCTCCTTGTCCATGCTTAGCTTCCAGGAACTGCACGTGGTCCTAGGCACATAGCACACGTGTGGTCAGTGCTTACTGAGATTTAGAAGATTCAGTACCCTCACTTCCCACTGCCACCCCCACCCCCTCAGGGGAACTGGTTAAGTGACTTGCATGAAGCCCCAAAGTTAGTAAGCACAAGAAACAAAAGGTTCCAGAGAAAAGTTGAGGTATCTTTCACTGATGGCAGATAAGTAAGTTAAAGGTTAAGATTGAGAAATCCCGTACCATATGTTTGCACGTATAGGTGGATTAGAAGGAACTTAATGGAGGACCATGGGGGAGAAGAAGGGGAAAAATAGTTGGGGAGAGGGAGGGAGGCAAACCATGAGAGACTCTTGAATGCTGAGAACAAACTGAGGACTGATGGGGTGGGGGGGAGGGGAAGGGGGGTGATGGGGATAGGGTAGGACACTTGGGATGAGCACTGGCTGTTCTATGGAAAACAACTTGACAATAAACTAAGGGAAAAAAAGATTGAGAAATCTTGAAAACTGATGCTTGAAAACAGGAAACAGATTGAAGGCTGCGGAAGACTTCCATGAAAATGCTAAAAGGCACTTGGAAGCACTTCTTGAGTGATTTGAGTTTGCTGTTAGGTCTAACAACAGTTTCCTGACTTGAGTCTATTGAGGATCCGTAAATTCGCAAACACTCTTTTGGGTCTTTGGGGCTCCCAAGTCACAACAGGTTTGGTAAGAATTGGAAGAAAGAGAAGCAGCAAAGGAAAGGCAAGTAAAATGCATGTGCATCCTTGGTGAGTGAGAACAGTAACTGTCTGGCTGCCTGCCAGGGGTTACCATCAGCAAGACGGCTTGCTTGCCATCCTGTGCTGGGGAAGATGAGCCGGGCAGTCACCGTGAGCAGCCTTGAGTGGACATGGGAGGAGGACAAGCAGTGCGGACTCGACCATTAGTAAGAAGAAGGTTAAAGTCAGCATTAGGAGTCGCCAAGATCACCTTAGCTGACTTTGGGTTTAGCCGTTTCACCCGACAGAAACAGGGTCTCCTTATCTGTAAAATGAGAAGATTGAATCAGACGATTTGTAGGTCCCCTTCTGGCTCTAAAATTCTGACTCTAAGAATATCTTCCCCATATCACTTCTTCGGAATGAATCTTATTTTCAATTCATCTGAACAGTTTCAAAATGCTGTTTAGAATAATTAAAGTAACACTAAGAACGGCTTGAAAAGTAATCGTCAAAATTGTGAATATCTCCCATAATGTCATTTGCGTGACAATCTGCTAAAATTTTTTAAGCTAATAAAAGTAAAAGACAAATACCAAATGAATGCCTTTTAAGAACGCTCAGGAGACATAATGGCAACTTTCCAAATACTGCAAAAGCTCTCAGTCTGCTCCTCGCAGCTGTTCCTTCTCAAGGTGCTCATGGGCCTGACGAAACCTGACACAATGTCAGACAAATACCTTTCTCCCGACGCTTTTATTACCTCCTTTTCCTGAAAGTCATAATCTAACACCAGCAAGAGAACTCATAGTCGTGTCTCATTTATCTCCCACACCCTGCCCTGCTTTCTAATTGAAAATTTTCATTCATGCATTTTTTTTCCAAGTAAGATCTTAAGCTCTAGTGAAAAGTGTTTATATGTCCTTTTCAATTTTATGTTTACCTGATCTCTGATGAATTAATCAAGTTTTTAAAATATTGTTTAAACCATAAAATTCGATCAGTGTTTGTGTATTACAAGATATTTATGTTGACATGCCCAAGAATATACCAGAAATGAATGAATATCACTGCCTAAGTTACTAGTAAACAAGTTGCTTTTAGGTCAGTCATCCTTACTGGAGACAGTCTGTGCATATGACAACTTTCGGACTATAGAATTCATCCCTAGCACTTAAAGATCATTTTACCAAGTACCCTTTCACCCAGGGGGTGTGGGGAGGAGGAGGCATCCCACTTCTCAAAGCAGCTGTACTGTATTTTATCCAGAAGTAAAGGTTCTGTGATTGTCAAAGTCAGATCACAAATGCAAACTTGTGTTTCAAGTTGGGGACATGGGAGGATTTTTCTTTCAGGTGTGGAGATGGTTATTTGTTTGTTTTGATTTATATGAGTTTCAGCCTGTCTGACCCTTACCAATGGCAGCTGACGAAGACCAGAACTTAAATAACGAAGGAGGGAAGCACTCTGTAAAACATATATGATCCTAAGTTTGGGTTACCTATCTCTTCACGAGACTTCATTAGGGTATAGTTATGATTATACACTCCTCTCCAAAAGGCTGCTCTTTTCATCAGGCATTAAAATAACAGGCAGGCTTAATTTAGGTCATTTCTATTTTCTTCTTATAAATTTCCCAGGACGTGCTCTGTATACACGGGGCATTCAATAAATGTCAGTCAGTCCACAGTATTTATTGGGTGCTGCTCTATTTCAAATGCCTGTAAAGGAAAATGAACATTCTCAAGGGAATAGTTTTCAGGTTGTCTTTCTCTTGTATGTCTGGTTCGGCATCTACACAGCTGTCGGTAAAGGTGGCAAAGTAACTGTCCTTGTCCAGTGTGAGTTGATGTTTACAAGTCTTGAGTTTCCATCACTTTCTCTCACTTTCTCTGGGTCAAGGCAGTATTCTGTCAGTATGCATCACTACATATGGGCCAGGTAAAATTTTTAACTACTGGCCCCTTCTTATAAGTCCCCCCCCACCCCCGCTGCCATTTAACTGCATTGGTCCTTTCCTCACAACCCTGAGTCCTACAATTCTGTAACCAAAGGGGTAATTCCTGGTTTAGCTGGGAGCCTCTAGAAACGTGCTCCAACACTGTCACCAGCATCCATTGTGATTGATTAGTGTCTATGACATACCCCTTCTTGAGTACTGCATATATTCCCCCTGCACTAGGCAGTACCTACACAGAAAGTTAAGGAACATTCAAGAATGATCGCTCAAAAATCATTGTAGTTGCCGTCACTTAAAAAAATGCATGAATTAGTATATAATAATGATCCTTTTATGGTGTGATATCAGCTTCTCATCCTAGGGCAGGGACCAAGTTTGAACTATATTGCATCCTCATTACTAAACACAGGCAATAGGACAAAAAAAAATGTACTAACCAGAGCTAATACACACTTTAGACTTGGGGAAGAAAAGAATTGAAATTTGGAGAGAGCCACGCAGAAACTCAAACTATGATGACACACTAGAAGAATTAGTCTTCATGACAAAAGTGGCTGGCTGGAGAGGATCAGTAATTAACTCACAAACCGAATGGTGCTACTCTACAGGTTAAGTCAGGCAGGAAGTGGTTTGATGAGCAGACATTGATGGTTTCAGCTTGTCTCTCAGGTATTCCTTGCTTAAGGGTGTAAACTAACTTTCCATCCATAGCACTGATGTATCCATAAAACTGAATTCTAGAACTGATTTAGACATTAAAAAAGGGAAGAAATAAACCTGAGTAGCACAACACTGAGAAGCAATATAGTGTGACATAGCAGTTTTCAAACGGCTTATTCCTGGGAACCCTACCCTGGCTTCATTAAAGAAGTTCTGCTTTTAATGTTTTATGTATATTAATCGGGCACTCCCTCAGTGAGATCACCTATAAAATTTAGTCCAGATTCACTTTTACTAGTCTCCATTGTAATTAGTGGGAAAATAAAATGCTTCTGTTATGAAACAGAAGTTCAAAGTTAAACTGGAAATATTGTAATGTGGGTTTGTACTTAACACAGTTAAAATGACTGTTAGGGAGGGAGTAGACTAACATGGGTAAGAACATGGGTTCTGGAATTAGACTGACCTGGGCTGAATATCAGTTTTATCACCTGTTTACCACTTGCCCTTGAACAAGTTGCTTCCCTCTCTGAGCCTCTGTTCCCACAGGAGTTGACTGTAAATGATAATACTACCTGACAGAGCTGTAATGAGAGTAAATGAGATAGCTTCTGTAATGTGTGGGGAAAGTAGTGTGTATTACTGTAAAGCCCACAGTTTCAGTGGCTTGTCACTAGTTTGTTCCTCTGTCACCTCACGGTCCTGTGTAGGTGAGTGGCGGCACTCTGCTCCTTATAATCATTCAAGGACTTGATACCTTCCGTCTCTATCCTCTCTCCTCTAGGTCCTTAGGGCCACCTTGTTCAATGTCTCCTGGGAAAAGACAGCAAGGATTGTGCACAATAAAAGGGAGCATCGCAAATGTCTTGTTTCTTTGGGGCGGGGAGGGGGTGGAAGGGATGTGCGTCACTTGTCGCCCAGTTACTCTCCATCAAGGCAGATGCCACGCCATGTGATCTGGCCCTTTGCACCAGGAGAAGAGGAAGGGGTCGCATACTCGTGTGCACTAGCAGTGCTGCCACAGTGCCTGGCACATGAGAAGTAGTCAGGTATTTTTTTTTTTTTAATTCCAGGAGCACCCAGGGAGCACCCACAACACTGCTCATCACTTTGGCCCTTGCTCAGAGACCATGCAAATTAGCACAAGCCTCTAGAGACACTTAACTTACATTGGAGAGCCATTTTTGCATACAATGACAGAAACATAAATTAGGAAAACCAACATGGCCAAGTTGAAGCTAAGAACAAAAAAGATGTGAGGCATCTCCTCATGTTCACAGATGCACTCCAACCTTGAATATATAGGGGGGAAGGCTTTTCAAGTTGCACTATTTTTGGAAAAGGAGCCAAAAAATGTTTTAAATGAAAGTACTTACAGGAAAGGCATGGTTGTGTGGAGCTTTGGCGTAAGATTTATTTTTTTAATTCTGCTTGAGAACAAGTTGAAAGTCTCCTAAGTTATGGGGGAGGGGCGCAAAATGGTCTTTAGAGTTAGAAGACCTTGGGGCGCCTGGGTGGCTCAGTTGGTTAAGCGTCCGACTTTGGCTCAGGTCATGATCTCATGGTTCTTGGGTTCGAGCCCTGTGTCGGGCTCTGTGCTCACAGCCAGCTCGGAGCCTGGAGGCTGGTTCAGATTCTGTGTCTCCCTCTCTCTCTGACCCTCCCCTGCTCAGGCTCTCTTTCTCTCTCTCAGAAATAAAACATTAAAAAAAACTTTTTTAATGAGTTAGAAGACCTTGATTCAAATTGTGGCTTTCCAGTTCAGTAGTTATCGATTTTGTTCATAGAAATATTCCTTTTTGAGGACCTTACCTCTATTTGTGCCCTATCTGTTCCAGAACCCTTCAAGTCTAAGTGTCACTGATCTATTTTAAATATTGGGAAATTAGGGTCACGTGGGTGGCTCAGTTGGTTAAGTGTCTGACTCTTGATTTCAGCTCAGGTCAGGATCTCACAGTTCATGGGATCGAGTCCCGTGTAGGTCTCTGTGCTGAGCCTGCTTAGGACTCACTCTCTCCTTCTCTCTCTACCTCTCCCCCACTCGTCCTCTCTCTTTCTCAAAATAAATTTTAAAATGCTTCAAAAAATAAATTAATTTAAAAAATAAAAAAATAAAAATTAGGAAACTGAAATCAAACGATGGAAATGACTTGTTCAAGAGTGCATAGTTAGAAAACAGCTGGACAGTGATCTTTCTGGTTCAAGGAGCGGAGAGGTGGTAACTCAAACACCAGTTGGCATGAGAAGCAGGTGGGGTGATTCAAACGTATGGCATCCTGGGACCTGTTGTCAGACCTTTTTCCTCCCTTGCCCTCCTCCCTGACTGATGTCTTTCCATGGAAATAGTCTGCTGGCCACAGATCTTTCATCTGGAAATCTTAGCTTGTTACTTTAAAAAATTTTTTTTGATGCTTGTTTATTTTTCAGAGAGAGAGTGAGACAGCGAGCACGGGGGGTGGGCAGAGAGATGGCGACCCAGAATCTAAAAGAGGCTCTAGGCTCTTAGCTGTCAGCACAGAGCCCAACACGGGGCTCAGACCCATTGACCACGAGATCATGACCTGAGCCAAAGTCACACGCCCACATTGAACCAGCCCGAGACCCCGTCTTTGTTTATTAAAATAGCACACACAGCTGTACTGCTCAGACCTTTTATTCTTTTCCATCCTCTCTTTTTCCCCCCGACCACTACTTTCTTCTCTCTCATATTATCATCTGTACAAGCGCTAGCTTTATCTTTGTCCTTTTCTTCTAAGAAAGATAAAGATGTTCGTGCTGTTCTGCACTCCACTGGAGTGAGTCCCCTGGGCAGAGTACACTTCTTACAAGGGGTGGCTGGCTTTGCTTTTGTAGCATGTGCTGTGAATACTCAGAGGTTCTGCAAACCATTCTACATTTATTTTGGTGGCTTCCCTAATTCCTTCCAGGCTGAAGGAGTGTGACAGGAAGGGCTTTTGCTATTTACTACTCAGTACATTGTACAACACCTTTGCATATACATCATAGACTTATGATTTTGTCCTTGAAGTTCTTAAAGAAAACTGCCTGACTGCTGATCTTTGCAATATGGTTCCTGTTTTCACAGAGACTGGTGGTGATTGATTACAAAAGCCCAGACAGGCAGGTGTTTAGAGGGGCATATATGCCCTCTACAGTTACCCAGTGAATGTTCACCCACCTGTTGCTTTTAAGGTAAACCCACTGAAGTGTTCCTTCCCAAACGACGACAAAACAAAGGAAAGAAAGAAAAAGTCCAGTCAAGATCCAGAAGTTCTCAAATCAACTGCATATGTACTTGGACTAATTTAACTGTGCAGTTAGCTTATAGATCTGTGTTAACACTTTTAAAGTTTAAGAGACCTTCAAAAGAAATACCAAAAAAAAATTGTAACCCACCAAGTTATACCTCTCACTCTTGTATGTATGAGTTCAGTCCATTCCTCAAATGAAAACTATATTTTAAAATCTCGTCTGCCTTGTATACTTAACATTATTTCAGATACTCATTCTCTGATTTCATTTGCTGAAGATTTGTCAAGGGCTATTGTTGCTTGCTGTTACTTTAGAACCAGGTTCCAAGAACTTCATATTTATTAAAGCGCAATCCCCTGTTTGCATGTTATGAAGGCTTAATCTCCTCTTTGATAATTGTCAAAATTCTGCTGAGTTTGAGAAACCTCTCTCCTACATGCCCCCCCAATCTAAATCACTCTCATTATCACATTTATGTAAATATTTTTGATATTGCCCAATTGCCAGATAACTTTAAAATGTCTGCTTTTTTCCAACTCTGTCTATATTTTTCTTCTCTCGGCAAATTCTCTGCATTATTCCCTAATTCATTAGTGGTGATACATTTGGGTGTCTAGTGTTCTTGGCTGTGGTACAGATTGAAGCCTCAGCTATCTCGTGGCCATATGTTCTTACTGCATGTGCCATGTGATCCCTACGAATGGGAAACTCAGAGCCTCTTCTCAGTATCAGTTTAAGATTGATAGCTTAGAATGGGCAATATGTGTCAGCACAATGCTGTCTTACGTCTGTTTACCAGAAGTGTTTTGAGGAATTTAGCCTCAGTTTTGATTGCCAGTTCACTCCTGGCAGACTCATAAAATAAGAAGCAAAATGGCCCCCTTCTTTCCTCTGGTGAAGGAGTTTGATAACTCAGGGATTAGAGCACTGTTAAGTCCTTCTAGAGGCAATGCAGAAAAGATATCCAGCAACTTCTCTTTGTATCAGAAAAGGTTCATTGTAGCTGTTCTTCTCAAGTCAAAAACTAGAAAAGCACTATTTACTGGGTCAATGAGGATTTAAGAATACAAACTAGTAGGATTTTTTACAAGAGATCTGTTTCCTTATGAGTAGTCTCTGGGATGGGGTAAGGGACAGGATTGCCTTCTTCATTTCTGTGTTCTCTAAAAGCAAAGACTAGATTTTTTGGGTTTGGTGAGTGCCCATAGAGCACTATGTGTAGACTCCTAATAAACACCAAGGATTCTGTTGATGGAGAGTTCTTGATTTGAGCTTCCATTTCTGAAGAATGAAGCCCTAGTCTCAAAGGTGTCTGTATCTTATCTCTGCCTTCCAGACTTGGGCCTTTGGAGTAATTCTGTGTCAAACCAGCTACATTCAAATTCCTAAGAGACTTGTTTGATGATTCAATCTGTTGGTATGTTCTACTAATCTTCATATGTGAAATGGTACCAGAGACACATTTAATGACTTACAGCTCTCAAATAAGTTGCTACAGTTGGATCTAAAAGACTTTTCTCAGACAAGTCCAGATATCCGCTTTCCCTTATCTGCTTGCTTTCAGGGGCCTTCTAGAGAACAAATGGCCAGTCCTTTTCCAAGGACACGTTTTCCTATCAGATGCTTTTGTTTTGTTCCCAGGAAACAAAAGAAAATGAAACAGTTGTCTTCTCCCAGATGTTGAATCCAGAGCAAACTGAAGCTTTATGGATATCTTTTGTAGTGGTCTCCTTCATATAAATGTGACTAGGCAGTTACTGAGTATCAGAAGCTTGGGTTAGAGGTACACTATTCTCTTTGATGTGCAGAGCAAAATGAAATGGTAGGACATCAGATATTGGGCTGTGTGAGTTTCCTAAATGACCTGTTGGGACTTAATTTGCTTCAGTGTAATGTCTCATGACTCCTTGTGGTGATAACAGCCTTTGGAGGAAGTTAAATTGGGTCTTTACCAATCATATAGCTTTTTCCTGGCTTCACATGAGATTCCCTGCACCTCTGTGCTTTTATTAGAACATTCTAGGTTAGCCATGTAGTTGCTGGGCAGGCTTAGTACAAATACCTTAAAAGACTTATCACCCACTTCTGTCATAGTAAACACATACTGAAATAGTACTTTGTGTTCTGGAACCGAATTTTCTATTTTTCTTTCCATATTGCATTTTGATTCATCGCCTAGATGTAGCCCAGTTGAGTTTAGGGTATTCTCTCAATTAAATTGTTTGTGATATTTTTTTATGAGTAAGCTTTAGCATTTCTCCTTTGGAATAAGAGAAGCCAAACTGGGAAGCAGTAGGTGAACCACAAAATCACTTGGCAAGTCAAAAGCCAACCTGAGAATAAAGTAGTTAATCTCTTATCTGTGCAGTAAATACAAAATATATAATGCCATGGTTGAAACTATTGTTTTTGGATCATCACTCAAAAAAAAAAAGTGAATGTGACAGGGATACATATTTAAAATTCCTCCCTTTCACTTTCTCAAACTTAACAACTAAAATGAATGAATACTATGGCAGCTGGAAAAGAGATCTCTTATTGATTGGGTCATAAAAGTAGGAGCTATCAAAAATAATTTCAAGCATATTCGCCACAAAATAAAATATATGTAGACGTTGTTTAACGCTAGACATGAGGACTATAGTTTTTAAAGTCCTTTGTTATTTTCTCATAATTAATAAATATGATAAGCTCTCAAATGGGTTAGCAGCTGTCAAGGTAAATAAACTTCACACCCTCTTCACTGTGCCCACTGCCATTTTTACACATGTGAGCACGCCTCATAATTACTGTCTTTTCTCAGTAACCCACGTAGTAGTAGTCCCCTACCAAATGAATAAATTTGGTAATTTATTGGCTACAGGTAATCCTGGCCATTGTGTTCTAAGAAGTATCGTGGTCCTCCTCTCTCCAACAGTTCAGTTTGGTCATTTTCCTGTTCCCCCATCTGCCCAGAAGGCAGGGGCAAGGAAAGAGCACTCCCTGAGCGTTTACCCCCCTCTCCCCCCCGCAATCAGACCCTGCACCAGATGTGGGATTCAAGATGAGTGAGAGGGGCTGCTTTGGGCAAGGTGCTCTGAGCCATGTCCTCTTCCTGGAAAATTTGTACTCTAGCAGGGGAGGTGAAGACTTTAACAAATAATGAATCAATGAATGAATATACATCTGAGGGAGCAGTCAATTCTTGGGGGAGGAGACATCAAGAAAAACAAAAAGAGATAACAGAGAAGGGGAGGGAGGTTCCAGAATAGATGAGTTGAATAAGTAGCAGCCCCAAGTTGTGAAAAATAATACCTGCATTTTGAGGCATAGATTTAAGCAGTGTTGGGATTCAGGTTGTATAGTTAGAGGCATGGTGTTTTTGTTTTTGTTTTTACCTGATCTAGACAGTGAGTCCTGGAGGGCAAGGACTATGTTCAACCTTCTTTGCAGCCCATACAAGCTTTGCTTGGTGAAAGAGATCAAGAATGTTAATAGATGGAGGAGGACACTTGTGGGGATGAGCACTGAGTGTTATGTGGAAACTAATTTGACAATAAACTATTGGTAAAAAAATAAAATAAAATAAAGCTATGGGTAGAGACATAAAAAAAGGAGGTGATACTAAGTTTTAGAGACATTTTGATAAATTATCAGAGGCCTTTGCCTGAATGGCTCCAAGTTCCCTGGGCCAAACCTGGCTGATGTTTCTCCTCGCTGATGCCATCCAGTAGAAGAGGCAAATAGAATGTCAGCTCCTCAAAAGGCTTGCCTTGATGGGAATAGACTGTCAATGGTGCATTAAATGAAAAATGTTGTAGAAAAGTTTGGGCACCTGTTCGGATACTGTGTTTCATGTATCATAATTTAAGCATGTGCTTGGAGATCAGTAGCCAATGAGACTTGTTTATACTTCTGAGCAGTAGTACTACCAAACCATTAACCAAAATTTAAAGTGAAAATTTTATAATGATATATAAAAGCAGAAGGAGAAGGTATCATGAGAAATATTGCTTCCCTATACAGTTCTGACACTTCAGTCACCCACTCAGGATATAGAATGTGGTACTTTTTAAAGTGTTGATCCAGAATAATTGAGCTGTCATTTGCCATCTCAATATCAAAGCAACAAAAATCACCTACAAATATGGAGGCCAAAAATTATTTACATATTCTGATTTATCCTTCACTACATCTATTCTGCTTATTTGGAAAAGAAAGACATATTCTGCTTCAGTTTCTGGTAAAGCTGGCAATTAAGACTTGCTTATGAGTTTCTGAACTAAGAAGATACATAAAGTTCTAACTGACAATACTTCTTGCAATAAAAACAAATTTTATGTTTAGAATGGTATTTTAACAATTTCCTCACCAAATATGAACAGTATATTTTGCTTAGCTTTCTAGTAATAAAATGCAATTAAAAAAAAAAAAGAATGTTGATAGAGTTAAATTTAATGAACTCATATGGAGCTATTGTGTGTGTGTGTGTGTGTGTGTGTGTGTACGTGCACACGTGTGCACGCTCACGTGCTCTCATTTCTCTCCTATTTTCTTGTACCCACTCTCTGGTGTATATGAATAATGAAGTGATTAAAACATTCAGAAGGGAAGAGAAGGAGATAAGGAGAAAGAAGAAAAGTTTATGTTTAGTCTAAACCTCTGGGGTTATGATTTCATCAGGGGAGGGGTTGTTTATAAACATATATATAAATAATTGCTCTTCTAGACCGTGTGAATACTTGCAGTGATACAGGGTAAATACCACTGGAATGATAAAACCAAGGGACTACAGAATCTCAGAGAAGGAGAATGTCAGAAAGACATTTGAATTGGGTATTAAGTGCAAGTAAAAGCAGAATCTTAGAGGTGGTGGTAGTGATTGTGGTATAGTGCTGGGCACTATTCTGAATGCTTTATATAGCCGTATTCAGTTGAGCCTCACAATGAACTCTGCGAAGTAAGTATTCTTATTATAATTATTATTACACTCATTTCCCAAATGAGGAAACTTGGGTGCCTAGAATAGTTAAGAAATTTACCGAGAGTTGAACACCTAGTAAGTGGTAAAGCAGAGTTAAATATAGGCGGGTCTGGCTCCAGTCCAATTAACTATTATCCAAACTACCACCCACATGGAGACAGAGCCGAGGCCCTTCTAGCAGAAAGTAATGCCTTGAGCAAAGAGCTTATCTATGAGAAGGGCAAGATGGATGCAAGGAGTGACTAAACCCAGTTTGGCTAGAAAGTTAGAGACCCAGGGAATCTGTACGTATTAAAGAATGGCTGTCTATGCAGACTGATTTTTAAGGACCTTCAGTAGGTACTGCAACCAACTCTTATCCCAGCCCTGTTATAAGTGCCTGAAGTTACATTCTGTTGGGTTTCATTTCCTTTTATTGCCACTGGTCTTTCATGCAGCCCCACTTGCTATTGGTGCTTCGTATGCACCTGGCTCACAGCAAGACCACCACCTTCACGCCCTGCCCCCAGTGCCTACACATACTACTTCACCTCTCCAAATCTCAGTGTCCTGGCTTTGGAAAAAAAGGAATACTGATAGTCCCTCCCTCAATGGGTTGACAGAAGGACTAATGAGTTAGTACATATTTTTAAAATTTAAAAGGTTGCCTGACACATTGTAAGATATACAGAGACTTAGGGCTCCTAGGATTATGGAAAGGAATTACTAGAAAGGAAGGTGGGAAAAGAGGAATAAAGGGAGATTTTATTTTTCTCAAAGAGTTTGGCCAAAGTTCTGTAGCTAAAGATAACTTTGCTGATTTTAGATTCCACCCTCCCACCTCCTTCTGGAAGATAATTTTGGAGGGTGTTGTTAGGTTTGATCACGTGGCATTTAAAATGCCACATGACATCTGATATCTGGACTAGAAGATAATAAGAGCTGGACAGGGCAGTTAAAATCCCATTGCTCCAAAACACCATGGGCAGGGGGAAGAATCTATGTAAGTACTACTACCACCACCTGAAAAAAGGGGAAAAAATATGAAAAATGATATTTTAAGCATCATGTATTGTATACAGTAAAACGAACAATCCCTTGGATTTCTCTATGAGGGATTTGAGCTACTGAAGAATTCCTTCTCACTGGCACATAAAATCCATTCTTAAAATGAATTAACTTCTGCTGAGGCTTCTTATACTGAGACAATCCTGAAAAATCGGAGGCCCTGCTCCATGGGAATAATGTTGACAAGCTCTTTTAAGAGTCCCTAAAATAAGAATGACTGAAGACCTAGTGACTTTCAGTGAAGCTTGGTGTGTTCTGTTAAGTAATAATGCCAGGCAGAGAGATGGAATGTTACTATTCACTCCAGATGGAGATGCTCCCTTATTTTCATCTGTCTGTGTACTCAAACTGTTTCTGTCTACAAAGAACTAAAAGCGGATCCCGTAAAAGTAATAAAAAAATAAAAATTGAAGTCGATCAGGACAAAGTAGTGGAGACTGTAATAACACCAACCCTATGGGTAAAATCACTGCTACAGTTTGGTTTCATATTTAGCACTGAGTTTCTGAAAAAAGGGTGGAGAAATCGTGATCTGCAATCTGTGTCTTATTGGAGAAGAGGCTGTATCTTCCACAGGCAAGATAAAAAAGCTCTCTAGTGCATTTCTACAAGATGTTTTCTATAGGAGACACCGAATGATTTAATGAGTAACCCATGACAACATTGCTATAGTAAATGTAGTTCTCAATTTTGTGTGACTTTACTGTGATGATATTAAATAAAGACCCAAGTACTAAAATGCAGTGGAGTAAAGCCTTCTGCAGGCTGTAGTTGAACTTCATTCAAGGGTAGCATCAGGCATCCTGTAGAGGGAGGTGAATGGCCTGGCCATTTAAATGATCTTCTCAAAAAAAAAAAAAATTAATTAAATAAAATAAATGATCTTCTCTCTGAAGGGGCTGATGAAGAGCAGACAGTAACAGGTTTCATCTCTTGCCCAAGTCCCGAAGTACTGGTACTTCGGACTAGAAGATCCGCGTATGAACTTTGCAGCCTGGTGAGAGGGTGTCACATTTTCACTTGTAAAAGTGAAGAATCCAGAGTGGTGTTCTTGCCTGCTTGACAGATCACCCACCTTCCAGAAGTGGGCACACTTATCATTAAAGTGGATACTACCCCATGAGGATAATTTTTATCGCCAGTAATCTTTTTTTCACATTCACACAATGCCTGTTTATTGAACCTCAACTGTGAGCCAGGTTACATTCTTTTCTATGTTTCTTCATTCAGGTGTATTTATATTTCCTTTCTAAAAATGCCCTTTCTCCTCTTTGCTTTGTTTATATGTGTGTTTTTATTTTATTAGTGTCTTAAAATATAAAATCTATAGCTACTTGAAATTATTGTTTCAAGCCCAATAATTCAGAAGCATTTGAAGAAAAAGTTAATAATCTTTCCTCTCCTCTCCCTGCCCCCTTCCGCATGTTAATATCCATTGTTACCAGTTTGACTTGGCTCTCTCCATACTTTACTCTGTTCTCAAACGACTCTTAACTGTTTAGATAGTGTGTCTGAAACTTTAATGTATAATATTGGTGATTTTTTTAAAAAATGGAGCTGTATTTATTTTGCTGACAGATAGGAGAAATTTTCCTTCAATTATAATCAGTTTTCTATAGTGTTCTTGTTTATTTGTTTTGCATTGAGGTTAGGGAGCCAAGGCAAGGTTACCTCTCTCAAATAACTTAGAAACTGAAGCCCCCATCTTGAACAGAGTCTTTCTTCTTCTGAACAGGACCAAACTTGGTAGGATGTGATAAGCTTATACTTTTCTGATGATGTCAGCCTTCCCTCTGACGTCAACTTTTACATACATGTGCAATATAAGGGTAGATATGTTCATCCATTTTGAGATTGGCTTCAGTGTCAAAGTATCAGATCCAAATCATTCTGTACACTTATCTTAAAATTCAATGCTTGCCCTTTCCTTGAGCTTCTGTTAAGCAGAGAAGTAATCTATATTATAATGTTGTTGTGTATTTAAAGAGTATCCAGAGTCCTAGCACAATCCTAAAGTTGCAGAAGAGTAAAAACGTCTGAATATATAGTTATCGCTGTCTTGCCTAAGACAATACTGGAAGATGGTAAGTGTAAAACAAGAATGGATAACTATTGAAAACAGAGCTACTTTTGGAAAAGCCAAAACAGCAGTGGTATTTGTAACATTTCTAGGTGGCCAAGACTTGCAAACAATCTATGAAATATTACATGCAAAAAGTCTTCACCATGCTTGAATTGTTAGGCCTTGCTAGCCCTTACCCAAGAAAACCAGATGGGCACACACACTTTCCCAAACTATGACTCTGACATCCGAAGACCAGGAGTTATAAAGGTGTGTTATGTGTCAGTAAATGAACATTGTTGCAAGCAATGTTTAAGAAAGCAAGCTTTAGTGTTCTCATTTTACAGGTGGGGAAATGGAGAGAAGGTGAGAGGTATGGGAACATGGGTGGGGGAAGTTCCAAGGCAGAGTGGCCATCTAGTAGAAAAGTGAAAAACAAGTGCCCTGCTAGGAGACTACTTCTTTCCAGCATAAGGGTGGCCATCCTTCCCTGGAAACCTCAAGCAACCTGAAAGAAGCAGCGGCGGCTTCATCACATCCAGTTGGTTAATCCCCTCTCTGTCAATCATTGGCGTACGATCTGAATAGACTATAAATTCACGTTTCTGGAGCCACATGGTCAAAATAGCACTTTATATTCAGTGTGAAATTCTTAAAATGAAACCCAGCTGGCAGATGGGAAGGATTCTGGGGGTTGGGGGGAATGGGGAGGGGAATATTGGGTGTGCAAGGGGTGCATGATTTTCCAGAGAGCTTTTTTTTATGCTTTGTGCAGATACAGGAATATTTTTAGGTGTCTATGATACACCACGAATGTATCATAGACCTGAACTGTAAGCATCTAATTTATAGTATTTCATAAGAATCTAAAAACCACTAAGATAGTTATGCGAACCCTTCCAAATTCTTGCCCATAAGTGTAGAACGATTTGCTCATTTAGGGAACTCTCTTCAGTTCTTCCATGGGTGCTAGTTAATAAATTATATCTTTCAATGCTTTAAATAAGTCCTTGGCTTAATAACCTAATTTAAAAGAGAGAGAGAGAGACCAGCTAGTTCAGCTCACTTCTGTCTCCATCGCGTGTTCAGAACTTCTGCCCATTATGTTGTTCATGTTTGTTCCGTGTCCTTCTCCTTCCTCAAGTTGTATGGGAAGTAGCCCATGTCTCTGTGACTTACAGAACCAGACAGACTGCACTCCAGAACACGGAACTTATGGTTACTGATCCAAGCCCTGCAACCCATAGGTCATTCCAGACATCTCCACAGTTTATCACATCAGCTTGTCCCTCTTGACAGCACCCAAGAGCAGTTCAACCTGTGACCTGGTTATTACATACGTGGTGTCTGTGACTTCATGTAAGAAGTCAGGATTCAAATAGTTAGCAGCCGTAAGAAACATCAACTTGCGCGAATGTTTTTATGAAAACCGCGTGCTGCATTTAACTTGCTAAGAAGTGTGCAGGTTATGTGTGTTGTGTGTCTGGATGAGAAGCTGGATTCAAATAGGCAAGAATTTATTTCTCCTATCCTTCTTTCTCTAGAGCCACATCCTCTTTCTGTGTGAAAGATTAGATGTCATGAGCATGAACCTAAAATTTACAAACCCTGTTCGAGGGCTTTGAAGTCTAGATCATCTTAGGTGGTTAAACTGATGAAAACAAGGTATCAGGTACTTCATTTACTAAAAACAAGGTTGCAGTACACAGAGTAAATGCTGTTTACAGCCATCATTTTATTTTATTACTGACATTTAACTTAAAGTTAAAAATAGCCCAACCACCAGTTGTCAGATCTCGGCATTATATGATTTTTATTTTTAAATACTGTGATAGAATCACCTTATACGCATGGATATGTGATAAAGGCATAAGGAAACAGATAATAACTTCAAGGTAAGACTGTTCTTCAGAGCAACAGCAGTTCCCTGGAGTGCTGGAAGGGTAGGAAATAGGAATCCAGGGCAGTGGCTAAGAAAAGTACTTTATAATTGATTCTAGAAAATGGGAATAAGTTCTATTTAGAAAATATTTTGCAGATACATTAAAGATAATGTTTATTTTGTTAAAGAATATGGTATTTAATGACACCCTATCCAGTTTTGACCCTACTGTATATTCATAGATGTGAATAGTAAATATCTGTATGGGAGACTACAGGGGTGTGGCTATCAATATGGATTTGAGTGTTTTACTTATTTATATGCTACTCTCTTTTCCTGAAAGGATGTGACACGGGTATTGATTCTGACAGTGGATGTGATTTTATGTAACACTCTAAACTTCCAACCAAAGTGGGTGTTAATGACTTCCCCCTGAGAAGGCTTTTGATTCAGACAGAATAAAAAGTGTGGTTTGAAACTGTTAAAAAGCCCCCTTATCTGACCTGATCTGAACTGCTAGTTGAAGAGTTAATGAAGAAAAAGTTGGTTAGTGTCTTGTCACTGAAAAAAAATAAACGTATGTCCTAAATAATTCAACTTAAAACATACAAACCGTACTGTCTTTTGCTGTTGGTCGAAGGCCTTTTCTTTGAGCATGTGGCCATTAATCAGAGTTCTGTATCATATTTATTGCACAAAATACAGCCATTACCTATGATTTTCAGTTCCTGTTTCTTTAAAATAGAGCCATAAGATAAAATAAAACCAGAAGTTTAAGACACGTGGGAGGCAATGTGCACCTTTACCTGCCTTTATACTTGTCTCATTGAAATCTAATTCGACAGCACTTTGTTTTTAGTGACTTAACCTTTATTGAGTTCTTTGAACATATTCCATTGAGTTTCTCATAGAAAAATAAATCGTCTTTTCAATTTCCTATTTTATCCACTTATGCTGTATTTAATGATTTGACGATCATTGATAATAATGACAAATATGATGGCCTCAGTGGGAAACGTGAAACAGCCTGAGAGCAGACATGAGCAGATATGCCAGAGAAGTGGTCCCCAGGTGTGAGCGTCAAGTGAGCAACCAGCTTCATTCTAAGCTTGTACCCCCAGGGCGTGGGCATTCACAATGTCCGTCATTATCTTGAACCCAGGCAATGAAGAGTCGGTTAACCCTAGGTGATTAAGTGAAGGTTAATTGACAGAGCTTTTATTGTAACTGTATGAGATTTTGTTTTGACACCAGCTAAAGATCTGTCCTTACCTGAAACTACTTGATATTTAATTCATATCATGCCCTCAGTCCATTTTTTGGATCGGCTGTGTGGCAAACATTATTATTGCCATGGTGCCTTCCAGTTTTTCATGGAACTTGTTCCACCTGACTTGACTTAGTCCCTGACATACCTACCTGATACTTGTCCGTCTCTTCCAAGTAAGCACCATGAGGCCCTGAGACATGTTCACCTTTGTATCCTGAGGGCCTGAAACCATGAATGAGTAGTAACAGTAAAAAGAGGTAAAGGTCACTCTTTTTTTTTTTTTTTTGGTGCATTTGTTTCAGCCCAATAAAATGTTTTGACTTGTCCCCACCAAGGTTGGTTGATCTCTACTTTGAGCAAGAAAGAAGGACAGAGAGTAATAGTAGTGACCCGTGGAGCTCCCTGATGTAGCTCCTGATCTCCTTTGGCACTCCAGTTCCTAAAACTCCTAATTCCAGGGAAGAGACCTGATGGTTCTTGCTGATAAATCATAGACTGTATCATTAACAGGGTCTTTGTTCTTTGATTTTACCTTAAAAGATCAGTTCAGAACAGTGTCTCAACCTCAGCATTATTGACATTTCAGGCTAGACAATTCTTGGTGGAGGCAGGGACGGAGAGGGGGAGGGGGGACTGTCCTGTGCATTGTAGGATGATTAGTGGCATCCCTGACCATTACCCACCAGATGCCTGCAGCAACCACCCACTCCCCCCCCCCCCCATTGCGACAACCAGAAATATCTGCACACATTGCCAAACATCCCCTGAGGGAGTACAGTCACCTTTCCCCTCCATTAAGAACTAGTGCCTTGGACTAGTGCTGGTTTGACAACTAGGACTCAAGGCCATGCTAACAGTGCTGTGCTAAATCCAGTCAGTGGCTTTTGGAACCTTCCTTTCTGGTGTTCTCTTTATGTCCGATTGTAATGTTCTCCAGACTTGTCTTTCACAGGCTTTATTCTGAGTTCAACTAGTCCTGTGTGGGTTTTTTTGGCTAAAATTCCTCAGGACGGATTACCACTCAGCTTTTCTTTCCTCAGACTGCCTGCAAGCCTCTTTCCAAGCTCATATTTCTCAGTTGCCAGGATATTAGGCTCCTGGCCGTATTGACAGTAGGAAAAGAAATTCTCTCCCTGTGACTAACAATATGGCAGTTCATTTGAAGGCCGTTTGTTACCTGTTCCCCCTGCTCAGATGTGTTATCGAGGTGACTGTCCGTTTTCTCTGCCTCTCCCCCTGCCCCCATCTCTCCACGCCTTCCTGTTTTTCCTTTTCCTCCCAGTGTTTCCATGGTGGCTCCTTGCTGGAGCCAGAGGACAAACTGCTGACAGGAACATCCCTTGAATATCTCTGCATCTGGACAGGGCCGTTGGCACCCTCCATTGGCGGCTAAGCAATGCGTGGCTTGCCATATTTGTCTCCTGTTTAAAGCCCAAGAATTTGAATCTGCCCCAAAGTCTAAATGTTGTCGTTGTTAGGACAGAGTGCTGCCATAGTACCACAAGGCTAGTATTAAACATGTTTGTTTGGGTTCCATATATTAATATTTTGGAGTGTTACTCCTAGTGTTGCTTCTCCACACCTCACAGCTGCAAGATTAAGATAGGGGACATATAGTCCATTACACAAGCCAAATAAGCAAGGCCATATAAACTATTTTTTTAAAAGGTATTTGTGTTTTTAACAAGCCGTAGCCATTGTTCAAACTTACTTTTTCCTAATGTTTTGTTAAGTCAAAGAATCACTTGAGTTGACCAACTGGTAGTGGTTTCGTGAAGGACACCAGTATGCAGTAAGCAAGAAGAAGAATTAGGCCTGCCAGAGACAAAGCATGCTCTCCTGCTTGTATGATCAGGTCGCAATCAATCAAAAGTGCATTTGCAGCATGGAGCCTTGTATAGCAGAAAAAAAGCTGAATGTGAGACACCGCGAAAAAGCAATTTCAGAATATACAATAATGTTTTAAGAAAACTCAAAATACGAAATAGCATGGTGATTGTTGTTCATGTGTCCGCTAACATCAAGTTACCTCAGATGTTTTGTTGAAGTAAGTCTTTAGGGGATGAAAGTTGTGCCCTGGGAGGCAAGTGTTGAATTTGAAAAATACCAGGCTCCAGGTCTTCTTTCCCTCATGCCATTTTGCAGAATCACAGGCTGTGGTAGAAAACAGTGCAGTTCCGTGACACAAAAGCATATGTTCTCAGCATTGAAAGGTCCTCAGAGCACATCTACCAGTCTCCTATTTTTTTAAATTTTTTCAATGTTTTTATTTATTTCTGAAAGAGAGAGGGACAACGTGAGCAGGAGAGGATCAGAGAGAGAGGGAGACACAGAATCTGAAACAAGCTCTGAGCTGGCTGTCAGCACAGAGCCCAACGCAGGGCTCAAACCCACGAACCATGAGATCATGACCTGAGCCAAAGTCGGACGCTTAACAGGCTGAGCCACCCAGGCGCCCCTACCAGTCTTTACCCAAGCATTGAGCCAGGCAGAGGAGGAATGATCTAATTGTGTTGATCCCTTTCAATTACTGAGGCAGACACAACTGTTGGTAATTGATGAGGTTCTTTCCCCAATACCTCTTAACCCCAGAAAGTATGGAATTCATATCTTCAGCCTGTACTTTACAATACCAGCATATCTATCCACCCTCCCACCCAGCCAGCCATTTCAATATGCACAGTTAATGAGTATTAAGTTTTAAAAAAATAACCTTAAAAGAATCAATTTCATGGTGAATGCATCCAGTTAAGCAAGCCATTTAAACAACATTTTACTCGTGTGTAGCAGACCATTTTATAAGTTACTGATAGCTTTACAAGCCTGTGTTTCAGACAAGCTAATTGGTTGTCTCTGATGTGTTTGGGGCTTTCACTCATTAACTCTCCTTCCTGTCTAGTACATACTTGACTAGCTCTCATACAGTAATAGGTAGAACTGATTAAACAGCCATATTCCATTGCCAGGAAGAAAGTTTTTCATAGATCCATTTCTCCCTACTTATAATGTTTGCTTTTTTGAAATAAAGGTAAATCATAAGAAAGTGTTATCTCAGACATGGACGGGCAGAATCAAGTCTAACATCCTAAACGTGTTGGTACCAAAAATGAATGTTCTTTAGAAAGAGTGGAAATGAATTGATTACAGAAGGGAAAGAGAGGAGAGCAAAAAAAATGATATGCTGTTGAAAACTGGCTGCCTCTATAATTAATGACAGTGTTATAGATGTTATTGAAAAGTCTGATGCCTGCACCTGCATGCAAAGACAAGTGCACTGATGCTTCTCTTTTCGCATATGTCAGTGCTTTCCATTCTCTGAGATAAGAATTAGATGCTTTGTTTGGACACAGATTAAAGGAATAGCTCAAAACATATGTGTCCTTTGGGTCTTGAGATTTCTGGAGTGGGTCTATTTTCCATGAGGGGTTGCTTACTTTTCTGTTTGCAAAACAATTCATTGCAGCTGCCTGTAGGCATATGTATAATAGAGTTTAAACCAATTAGACCTACAGTTTTGAAACTGCTCATGGAATCCCACCTCCTGCATGAAATCTCAGCCTAATAGAAAGGAGTGGCACCTTCTCTCCAGTGTTCAGTTTCCTTCCTTTCCTCACATTTTAATCTGAGATAAAAGACAGTATGTACTCTTCTTGCCCTTTTCATTATAGCTTCAGCTCTTCACATTTGTTTAAAAATTAATAAATGAGTATCCTCTTTATGTCTGGCATTGTAACTGTGTACATTAGAGAATACAAAATCATTTCTTCCCATTGTCTATGCCTTCAAGAAACTGAGGTCTCCTGCACATGAGAAAACTAGAAGTAATTACCCAAATCTGTGAATTTTCTCAAGTGAAAGTAGGATAGCCTCATAAATCTGAGTGAAAATAGAGTTCACCCCAGACTTGTGAAGATGCTTCATTCCCATTGAGTCTTGATACCCCAGCTCATTAATTTACATGATAATTTTATCGTATTTATATCATTTGAAGGAGAAAGTAATGGCTCCATATAACTGAACTGATAAACAGCCAAAAAGTAGAAACAGCCCAAATGTTCATCAGCTGATAAACATGAATAAACAAAATATGGTATGTCCATGCAATGGAATATCATTCAGCCATGGAAAGAAACACTCATACACCTCACAACATGGATGAACCTTGAAAACGTTATGCTAAGTGAGAGGAACCGGACACTAAAGGCCATGTTTTATATGATTCCATTTATTTGAAATATCCAAAACACACAACTCCATAGAGACAAAGTAAATTAATGACTGCCAGGGGCTGGGGTAGAGGGCAAATGGGGAGTGACTGCTAACAGGTAAAGTATTTCTTTTACAAGCAGTGAAAATGTCTGGAGGTTAGAGAGCAGTGGTGAGTGCAGATATCTGTGAATATACTAACATCACTAACTTGGACACTTTTAAAAGAGCGAGTTTTACACTCTGCAAATTGTATTTCAATAAATGGAAATTAAGTGTCTGTAGAGCCAAACGAAAAGGTGTTAAAGTGTGTGCTAAAGAAATGCAAAATCCCAGCAAGTAGTAAAGGAAATTCTTTAGAATTTTAGGAAGGGGTGTCTGCTTCTGAGAGTAGACCCCGTGAAATAGGTAACGGTAACTTACATTCAGGAGCAAACACTCCCCTCTGAAGAATGGGACTTTCTTTTTGTTGTGGCAACTATTTTCATAAAGAGCCTAAGTTGGCAATGAGTGACTCCAAAAATTTTGCCCTAGATACCTGTAGCTCCAGTCACATTTCAGCCCAAAAAATGTTTGAAAAGCAACTCAAGTTCAATGAGATGAGAACCTTGGGTACAGTGATAACCCATTTCATTTGGGATGGAAAAACTTCCCTTAATGGGAAAGTCTTTTTACCCCTGGAAAATTTAACCTTAAGAGTATAAATGATAGGAACGCCTGGGTGCGTCTGTTGGTTAAGCATCTAACTATTGATCTTAGCTCAGGTCTTGATCCAGGGTCATGAGTTAAGGCCCTTAATTGGACTCTCTTGGGCATAAAGCCTACTTAAGATAAAATTTTTAAAAAGTATAAAAATGATGAAATAACCAAATCTACGATATTAATACTTTAATTTTAAAGTATATATTACATTTAGGTCAACCTGATGTGTTCACTTTATAATTATAATAAATGTATAAAATGTTTCAGAATTGGCCTCCTGTGTAGAAAAGCATGAGAATTTAGTTAAGTTTGTAAATAGTAGTAGAAAGTACCAGAGCTTGAGAGTCCTTGAATTTATAAATTTAATTGAAGAAATGCTTAAAAATTCTTGCTGGGGCAAAAAGAAAGACTTCTTAAGTATTTGAGTATGTTCTGATTATTAGAAAAAGAAATTGAAGGAGCGCCTGGGTGGCTTAGTCGGTTAAGCGTCCGACTTTCACTTAGGTCATGATCTTGCAGTTTGTGGGTTCGAACCCCGCGTCGGGCTCTGTGCCGACTGCCAGCTCAGAGCCTGGAGCCTGTTTCGGAGTCTGTATCTCCCTCTCTCTCTGACCCTCCCCTGCTCACGCTGTCTCTGTCTCTCTCTCTCCTAGAAATTAAAAAAAAAGAAAAAGAAAAAGAAATTGAATATATTAAATTTATAAATGGAGTTTTGAAGTGGTTAAGAGTGGTTAATTAAACTAAGTTTATAAAAGGACCTAAACAGTATTCAACTTCCCAAACGTACTGTTAAAAGTTATGGGGACACCTGGGTGGCTTAGTCGGTTAAGCGTCCGACTTTCGCTTAGGTCATGATCTCGCGGTTCGTGGGTTCGAGCCCCGCATCGGGCTCTGTGCTTACTGCCAGCTCAGAGCCTGGAGCCTGTTTCGGAGTCTGTATCTCCCTCTCTCTCTGACCCTCCCCTGCTCACGCTGTCTCTCTCTCTCTCTCTCTCCTAGAAATAAATAAAAATATTAAAAAAAAAAAGTTATAAGATATATAGATAGAATGGTAAGATTTTCAAGTTGAATATAATAGCTTCAGGAAAAACTTGGTTTTAGACATTGTAAAATTAGTAAGTTGCACAGTCCTTTTTAAAATGCAAAGAAACAATAACTAATATTGCTCTGCACTAAGGACCATCCTTAAGGACACCAAAAACTTTAGACTGACAGGTCGTGGACCCTGTGCCCTGGCTAGTTCTGCTGCCATTAGAAAGTCTCCACCCAAAAGAGACCCAGGCTGAACACAGAGGAGTAAAAATATGGTTTTATGACCCTTCTCTTGTCTAGTGCTGTACTAGACTACAATCCAAAGCATCTGAAATTATAAGTGGAGGCTGGCCAGGTTGGGAAAGCCAACTTCTCTGGCCCCCTGAAGAATGAGCCAAAATGGGGAAGAACTGGCTATGCCAAGGCCTGGAAAGCCGGCCACTCAGGCCTCTCCCAGGATTCCTTGAACCCCTGCTGGACAAAGTGGGAAGCTGCAAGCTGCTTTAGCCAGGGATTGACAAGTGGTTTTGTAAAGGGCCAAGTAGTAAATATTCTAGACTTTGTGGAATATACTATCTCTGTGGCAGTCAATCAACTTTGCCATTGTAGCATGCAAGCAGCCATAGATAAGTGAGTAAGCATGGCTATTGTTCCAATAAAACTTTATTTGTCTGGGTGCTGGGAGAACAACCAACAGTGGCTACTGCAACTATGGGCTCTGCTATTTTTAAAGTTTCTTCTACGTTAAGACTTCCCCTTGAGGTGATAGGAAGACATCAGCTGGGTCTAAAAATATGAATGTCTATAGGCTGATTTTTGTGGATGGAGGCACCGTGGGTTGGAAGCAGAACCTGGAGCAAAGGCCTGCATACAGGAATCACTCCAGGCTCAGGAGGGCCAGGTAGAATCACTGGAGTAGAGGAGACACTCTACAGGAACACTGGCTGTCCTTCATTGGCCCCTGAAGACAGGAAGCATCCATAATCCATACCTCATTTCTGCCTCGACAGTGGTTGTCTGATGAGCAAGCTTTCGGGATAGAAGAATAAAACAAACCTAGGCATATCAAAAAGAGAAAATAGATCTAATTTGTTCCGTAATTCTAGGTTAGCAGATTAAGCAAAAAACAGGAATGCTGTTCAGATTCTAGATCCTACCACCAAAGCAATGGGATCATTTTATTCAACTCTCCTGGGACATGCTAGCTTCTCCTGTGCAATGGAAGACTGGGTTTCTGTATAATTATTGTCACAACATATCACATTTTGTACACATGAGAGGTTCCTTCTTGGGCAAGAAGGCTTCTCCTAATGGCAGGGCTCAATCACAGGTCAAAAGCTGCAGGCATTTGTCTGGTTTTTAATTATTCCAAGGTCAAGCAGGCTACACTTTGATTAAGAAAGAAGCGATCTTACCGGAACCACACTTTATGTTACACCTAGTGTTCTCAAAAGCTATCATCCATGATAGATCTGCACTCCCAAAGTCATACTGTGGTAGTGGTTAACAAAGAGTTTTCTGGTCCCTAATAGAGCTCAGGAAAAAGGAAACAATATCTGTTCTGTGTTGTAATATCTTAGGGACTATGGCAAATTGATTTTACTTGTATTATTTATTTCTGCCTTTAATGACATATTTAATACCTTCTAAGGATTTCAAAATCCTGCAAGAGGTACAATGAATAGGGGAACAGCTGGCACTGCTCTCTCTAGACTAACCTTTCTTTGAACAAGCTGCCAAGAACACACTCTGAGGAATCTTAATGACGCCCTGCCCTTTATCTCCAGACCGAGTCCTGGAGCCACGGCGTGGGTAAAGTTCTCTCTGACTTTGGTGAAGGTTACCAAGTTAAGCCTACTCTGAGCTTCTGCAATTAAGACCGCAGAACGAAGGCCCCTTTGCAAACTCACATACAAGATACACATACTTGTGTGTGCCGGTAAATGCTTAACAACCAACTCTCTGGAAAGAAAAATGTCTTGGTTTGTTGCACTTATGGATTTCCATGGTGTAAGTAGTTCAAATCCTGGCCAGTTTCATGACTCGTACATTCTGACATCCTTGTACCTCAAGGTGGAAAGAGAAGGTGTACGGTCAGCATTTCAATACAAATGCTTCCACCAGGGCAACATGTTACTACAATTGGTGCATCTGCTCTGGTAATTAAAGTGAGGATTCAGGTGAAGATGAGGCAAGTACTGCTCCCTTTTTGACCATCACGGACAGTCTCCTACAAAATTTCACAGTTCATTCAGGCTCTCTTAGCATCTTATTCATTGGAGCCCTGGTGTAAATTTATCATCCAGACCATACTTTTATGAAAGAGTTGAAAAACCAACATGAGCCTGTCCTTAAAAAAAAAAAAAAAAAAAAAAAAACATTATTCATATAGTTATTTTAAAAACACAAGCTATGCAATGGACATGTTGTATATTTAAAAAGGCCAGAAAGCTATAATGGATCTTCTGGGTCAAACGCACAGAGTTGCATTCTCTTGCTCATGCCTATCAGATCCCTCTGCCTATCAGATCCACAGCTTCAGCTCTTCTTGCAAGCTCACTGTATTTTGCTTGTGATCCTCACCCAGTGTCCCTACTGTCTTGTCTTACCTGTTACTGATCAGTTTGAAAGGAGCTGTAGGGGCACCGGGTGGCTCAGTTGGTTAAGCGTCCGATTTTGACTCAAGTCATGATCTCAATGCTTATGGGTTTGAGCCCCCAATCAGGCTCTATGCCAACAGCTCAGAGCCCAGATCCTGCTTCAGATTCTGTGTCTCCCTCCCTCTCTGCCCCTCCCCTGCTCACATTCTGTGTTTGTGCCTCCCCCCGCCACACTCTCAAAAATAAATATTTAAAAAAATTGAAAGGAGCTTAAGTTGTCAGCCTGCACTCCTTCATGAGACTAATTCCTTTTCCAGAGGTGAAGAAAGAATGTGCCTTTACTTCTAAAGTGTGTTAGAACATTCTCCTACTGAGAGACTTCTTTTCCAAATTGACTTACGTGACTTAAGATTTATTCTAATACTCCTATCTCTTTATTTTATTCAGTTACTTTTCTTCCATTTGAAGTATAATCAGGATGCTACGGATGAGTGAAAAAGCCTTTGGTTAACAGTACAGTATTAAGCAGTCTTTGACGGTCACCGAAAAGCCAGGGGTGGAGGGGCTTGTAATCTCATTAATACAAATCTTATTAATATTAATACAAATCTTAATAAGCCTCTTCAGGCTGCTGTTTCTGTTTTCGGTTTGACGGTATTCTGCTCTAATCAGTGGAACCCCACACATTGGCGGTGGAACGCCGGCACAGGTGGCTCGTGAAAGCACACTCATGCTGCCTTCACACACCCAACAGTGTCGTTCAGGAAGTGGTGGTTGAATGGGAGGGTTGGGAAGCCAGCTTTCGGGATGCGCATTCTCAAAGCTCCTTGTATTGATCTTCACCCTACTGTAGTACACCACAGCCACCCTCAGGTCTAAAGAGGTCCATTATAATCTGCTAATTTTTCCCAGGAGTATATGCATTGTGTGTAGGCGGGGATCTAGAGAAGTGCAGGCAGAACAGATATCCAGCTTCTATAGAAGATCTCTTCTATAGCCTCAGGGCAAGAGACACCTGCGTTAACAGGGACAGGACGACCTCAGGTGGAGTTGTGGACTTAGGAAGGGGGGTGGGGGCATGTTTAGTTACTGCGAAGACTGGTTGATGCTAATGGCATTGAGTTCACGAGAACTAGGGGTGATGTTTTCTAGGATGCGCAACACAGTCCCACGCAGTAAAGAATCGTCACATGCCCTAACCCCTTTTTTAATGTCTTACAACATAATCGTGTGGGTCAAAGCACTGTTTATAAATATCTGAGTTGAGAACTCTGTCACATAAAAACACTAAGTCATCCCTTTTGGACTCTTCTCTCCCCTGATCCCCAGAGAGTTTAAAGAAAAATGAGGCCAACTCTGGGCACACACTACTTACATGCTTTAATAACAAAAATAGGAAAAACAAGCAGTTTATTATTATAAATGAAATGAGATTTGTAGGCTTTTAAAAGGAAAGACCTATCACTGCAGGTCAGAAACTATTTACATGACTTCTAGAAATTTAGTCACAACAGGTTTGCAAAAATTAAAATAAAATTTTTGCTGGTGAAGTTAGGGCAAGAAAGGAGAATCAATGAGTATTGTTAGAGAACCCCATTAGAAGTCCTGCAAGTAGGAAAGGATTATTATTTCTCTGCTCAAAGAAGCATAAAGGACATCTCCTGCCCAATGAGGGGGTCTCCTGTGCTCTGTAATGTCTCCAGTCTCACGGCTACTGCCAACACAAGCAGCAATGTGATGGTGCCGAGTTATCTGTGTTACATTAGGACTTCACAATAAATCCAATGCGTGAATCACAGAACCCAGTAACACACGTCACCCCGCAGTAGCATGAGTGAAGAAGGGCTGTGATGACATAGCTAAAATAGGTTGGCTGCTTATGGTGGCTTTGTTTTCCTATCTCTAGGGTGGACACATGGCCACTAACAAATGCCCACTCTCTGTGGCTAACCCAAAAATAGCCAACTGACTACAGGTTGCCAGGCAGCTGTATTCTGATGTCATTGCCCCAAGTGCCATCTCTAGAAGCCAATGTGAAACAGTCATCTCTTCCTTCTTCCAGCAGTTTCCAGTGAACAATAATATCCAAGCAGCTGATTAAGTATTCAAAATATATGATTTATATATTGGTCAAACTTAAACACCTCTCTTTAAAAAAAAAAAGCCATGGTGGACAAGTCAAATGTACCTATAATTTGTGTCTTAATAATACAGAGGAAGTGAAATTTGAAGTTCAGGTTAATATAAAGAAACTAAAATGAAAAGGTTAACCTAAAAGAAAAGTTCGAGTCAGACCATGAGGTCTCCATCTTCCCTTCTTTCTTGTATTATCTGCTTTGTTTTTAGAAACCTGAAACTCGGGGTAATGAAAAGCTATGTTCCGGCAGCAAACAGTCACTCACTGTCCTTGAATCTCACTGAAATGCCAGACTTGTTTTAAAATTGATATTATAAGTGTAGGGTGGTGTGGAATCATTTGGATACCAGTCAGGGGAATATGGCAGGGTCAGATACCCACTTAGGTTACAGATCTGAAAATCTCGGGTTATGCAGCCATATTTGTCAGCTTAACACCATTAGGCTCCTTTATCTGGTGACCACCCTGTAATCAAACCTTCCATTTCCTTCTCATGTTTCATATTCAGCAGGAACAACTTCTGAAGTGTAACTACCTTCAGACATCTTTATTATCTTCCAAGTGTGCCTACACAGTAGTCTATATTTTCAGTTGCCTAGAAACCAACTTAACAACTACTTAAATCCTTTCTGGGGTGGTTGGGGTTTTGTTTTTTGTTCTGTTTTGTTTTGTTTTGGTCTGGCCTGTATTGCAAAATACCACAACTTGTATTTGCTGATTACTTAAATCTAGCATTGTTTTCAAATTAACTGTTAATATGCCACCAGGATCAGTTCCATGAATTTTTAAGTGAACCGTTTGAAGGAAGTATTCTTAGTAACATATATTTACTGTGTTAGTCTTTTTCTTTATTTAAATATTGTTGAGTTTCTTGCCACCAGTCCCTTTCTCATTATTAGCATATTTAAAGTGCTGCCTCTTTAGATTTGAGGTTATGAAATGTGGCAAGCATACAACTTCTTCACGTACCAGATCTTGGATGTTACATGCTCTGCCCCTCTTGATGGGAGGCGTTATTGATCAAATACCGGATTGCATTATAAGCACTTGGTAGTGCATTCTGAAGCCCCACTTTGTGGGAAAAGCAAGGAGACTGACATCTCTGATTGTAAACTCTTCAGAGCACCAAGCTGCTTCTCCAAGCCATAGACGTAAACATGTCCCCACCTGTGCCCCCCACCAACTCTTCTCTTCCCCTGCTGGCCAGTGGCTCCCATGGTGAGGCAGAGCTGGTCTAGTACTACTTGTTGCACAAGCAATTTCAGATTCTCTTGGAAGTAAGTTGTTTTCAGTGCTCTAAAGAAAAGAAAGTGAAAGAATGGACCTTACATTTTCCTTAAGGGAGAATCCTCTTAACAACATGATTTGTAAAATACCTGGGGCAAAAGCCGTTCTGAAGTCGTATACCCATTCTCTGATCTGAAAAGAGATGTTCATTACTTTGTAGAAGCAAAATTAGTGAGAGTCCTCCCCTTTTCACAGGCTTTATCTTTAAGTAGTAGCATTTATTATTAATTTGCAGACTATTTAAAGAAGGACTGTGGGGAGACGCTTGAACTGTAGAATGTTAGCATAATTGTGGTTCCTAAGTTAGCATAAAAATGTAGTATTTCTTACATATGTATTCCTGCTCACATGAAAAAAAGTGTACACATATTTTAATATCACTTTGGTGATGTACCTCTGCTATAGTCTGATACTTGGAATGATAAAGACAAAATGAAACCACATTTGGGAATGGCATATGGTTGAGACACTTTCTTTTTCTAGGTCAAGTATTGATTAAGGTAAGACTTGGAATTTTCCATAGCACATGGGATTTAATGAAATTTGTTGACCAAGAATGTCTTCGAACATTAGTTCTTCTCATGTTGCTACTCACTGTATTCTATGTTATATAAACATCACTGGGCTATAAATATGGTGTCCTGTTCTTTTTTTTTTTTTTTTTTAATGTTTTATTTATCTCAGAGAGAGACAGCGTAAGCAGGGGATTGTCAGAGAGAGAGGGAGATACAGAATCCGAAACAGGCTCCGGGCTCTGAGCTGGCTGTCAGCACAGAGCCTGACATGGGGCTCGATCCCACGAACTGTCAGATCATGACCTGAGCCGAAGTAGGATGCTTAACCAACTGAGCCACCCAGTGCCTCTATGGTGTCCTGTTCTTGTGTGATGTAGTGTGGGGGAGGGGAGGGGAGTTTTATGAACTTTGTGCTTTATCATACCCTTTAAGAAATCATCGATACTTCTGGAAGACATAACAGTTTGATATTCCTTCACAGTCAGGAGTTAGAAGTCCTGGATACTATTAGTACCCTAGCCAGTGTAATTAAGAATGACTTGTGACTGGATATTAATCAAACAGGTTTTTAAGATAGCAAATTATCTGCCCACATACCAGTTATAAGGTCGTGATTTTTACTTCCCTGAAAATTCAGGACTAGGAAAAGAAAAAGCTGGGAGACTTTACATATGTTTGTATACATATACAAGTTTATATATGCATGCGTGCACACAAACACCCTCGGTTTCTATCCTTTTGTCTAAAAAATGCTTCCCCGGGTCTTGAATATAGATACTACAAACTTAAGGGAGAGAGAGAAAAGATTATTTGAATTATAATTTTTGTTGTGCATGTGTTTGATAAAATAATTAAGTCTTGAGCAATTGATACAGTATATACTAAATTGTCACCAGTTTTAGTAAGTTAGCAAGGGGAATGGTAGTGAAAGTTGCTCTGCTAGACTTGTTTTGATTGAATTGAATCTTTTGGCGTCTGCAGCATATTTTGCCCTGTGTAACGGTACATGTAATTCCTTCTTAGACCTCATCAGACCTCCCATGCTGATAAATGTATGGGTGAAATGGTGGCTTGCAAGCAGGTCACTCACCCCTAAAGAAAACAGTCCTGGGTCACTACATATAACCCACATTATAACAACAGCTGCAGACGGAGTTCTAGCAAGTCCTAAGCATCACAGTTCATATAAGTTCTCCTTGAAATCCCTCCCATAATTCATCACTATCAGAATTTTGGAATAAGAAAAGCTCTGATGTAACTAATAACATATTTATGTTTTCCCCCCTTAAGGTCAAAAAATATTTTGAGCTTGAACCACTTGCACGTGGAAAACGCTGGATTCTGCAGCCCTGCTCGCTGGATGACACAGATGCACTGAAAGACAGCTTCTGTCGGCTGATAAATTTGTTAGAAGAAAAAGACCATGAAGCTGTAAGAATGTGAAATCTGGCAAAGAACACGGGTTCCCAAAGGCCTTGAACCTATCGTGTTAGTTTCTCATTTTAATTTTATTTTGGTATCAAGACTTTAATGGCTTCAGTATCTATTTTCTTCTAGTTATCTCAGACTCCCATCTCTCTATTCAAGTGAATATTCTATAAATCAGGTGAATTATCATCGGCATTAACGTCAAGTACACACTACTGAGAGAGAATTTATTCTCTGTTTACCACTAATTATCTTCACTGCATGTCTTTTCCTTCTGTTGTTCTAAGCAGCTCTTCTATACTCTGTGCTAAAATGGATGGAATTTGTGGCTCAGAGAAATCAAATCCCTTATGAAGGACTCAGGGAGACTCTGAACTTTGACTTGTTTTCCCTGGGTTTGGGGGTAGAGTGTTATGTGACTGGGGCTCCTCATAATATGTCTGTTGTTTCAGGTTTTTATTTTATTTTATCATGTTTTACTTTTTAGTTTTTTGTAAACGGGCCTTATGGGTTATGAGAGAAAAATGAGCACCTAAAACTTCAATTAATCACCTTATCAGAGAAAATTAACTTGAAAGAACTTAAAGACAAGATGCATAATTTCCTTGATTACATCCAAAGTCTCACTCCCCTTTTAAGAGTAAGACTTTTAGTCTTTGAGAAGAGAGGGAATTTAGGCACAATGCATGTGTCATTGATTACTCTTTCATCAAGTCCTCAAATATTTTTTTTAATGGAAAGACATCCCTGCATAAAGTCAAGCTACAACGTACTATAGGTATCATTTTTCTAAAATTCTCAAGTGTTTGATTGAAAGAAAGAAAATAATTCTTAAAATAACAGATACAGTTTTTAAAAACAGCCAAATGAAGTATAGTTTACCGTGGCTAGGGTTTCGGCTGGCTCGGATTGACAAAGGTAACAAAGATAGAATCCCTATATTCATCCATTAAGTGCTAATGGAGTTTAATGGAGTCGCTTATTGTCTCCAACTAGTAATTAACGGTCTAGCAGTATTCCTATTATAAACCTCTATTTTCAGGGGTTTCAGTGTGCCCTTAAAAATGTGCTGGGGCTACAGCAAATCATTTTAGGGCTTAGATTCAGTCTTTGGCACTCTTTTTTTTCCCATTTAATTTAAATGATAAGATTATGTAGAGATAAAGGTGCAGTTTTACTAAGGTTTGGCACCTTTGACCTTTTCTAAATCAAGAATAATCTATGGATATTGAAGTTTATGGATGTAATACTCTTTGGCACATTTTGTAGATTTTTGACCACTTAAAATGCAAAATGGCCAAATGATACAAATGTGCTCCTTTCACCTGAGCAATAAAAACACGTTTGTAATTTTTAGGTAGCATAGACTGGTTCTCAAATACCACAGACCCACACTGTACTACAGGGTGATGTCATACCTTGTAAGTCTCCAGAAGATAGACATCACTCAAATATAGCTTTTGTGGTTTAATCTCGTAGGTGGACTTTAATGAAATCATTCCCTTTGAAACATCGAACACTTCTTTAAGCTTTTTTTTTTCTTCCCATGGAATGGATCCAAAAAGATTCATATTCAATCTTGTCTCCAGCATCCTTGAATATTTTTACACTGTGTAATTCGTGAGCAGCACAAAACTTTTATTCCGATGACCAGTGACACAATTCCCGCGTTCATTCTGTTCTGTTGTGCTCACGTTCCGTGACAAATAAATGATTATTAGGCATTGCTTTCTCTGCAAGTTCATTAAATGTAGAATGTTGTCTTTTTAAGATACTGTGGCTGAGTGCTCCTAAGCCATCTGTTAAATGACTTCCCGTTGTCTGTGTGTGTGTGTGTGTTCATGTGTGCGCCAGTGATGGGCTTCTTCTCAGACCCACGACTGTCTGCAGTGTCTCAGCCGTCAGAATGAAAACATTATCAATCAGTACCCAACAACAGCTGTTTTTGACAAGTTTCTGTCTGACGCCTAATGCTTTACAACTGTCAATAAGGCTCCTTCTTTGTCTGGCAGTTCGGCGCTCACTGTGTTGCTGCTTCCTTGCGGCATCCTGTCCTTGTAACCCTAGAATTGGCCGTGTTTTGGAAATCCACTTGGGGGGCAGGGAGGGGGTTTGGATGGGTGAGTGTGGATGGGTGGCGGGTGTGCGTGTACGTCTATTCCTATTTTCGTGTAAAGTGCCACAGGTGTGTTAGTTTGCATATTCCAATATTATATAGGAAAAACAGTCTGTTATGTATTTCTTCACTTAGCTTCTTGTTATATTTATGGAAGTCACTCGTTTTTGTACCTTCTTAGCTAAAGCAGTTGCCTTTTTGTAATGGCAATTAATTTATACGACAAAACTTTGTATCTACTGTAGTTTATAGTATGGTTGCTAATTAACTGCCACATCGCCCTGTCTTTCTATTTTAAAAGATCTGTATGTATCCTTAGAGGTTAACAGATTCGTGTGGACAATTGCTAGACAAGAAGACCTTGTATTGTCCATGATTTATACACGATTTCCACTATCTTCAAATGAAAATAAACGCTGAGTAGAATTGATGTTTTCGGACTGACTCCTTTCAAGCTTTTAGCATTTGGGAGTCGCAGATTTCTGTTTACATTTGTGTTGCCTGTTTAAGTCTTCAAAATAAGTTCTGCTGCTCTTGGGTCAAAACAAATGATTAATTCACATTTCCTTTGAAGCCATTGTGAAAACTTTAGAAGACAAAAAAAAAAAAAGCAAGTGTCTTTTCCAGTTGGTTTGTCTTCAGCAGCGACTTTCATTGGAGCTGTTCCTTCAGAATGAATGAGCAGAGTCGAGATGTTAATGCAAAGTGTCATCTTTCAGTCAAAGCATCATTTTAGAATATTTGCTGTAAAAAGCAATGTTCTGAGAGGGACTGGGACAGTGAACTATTTCCCACAGTGGTGATTGCTGCCCTGAGGAAATAAATATTTTTAAGTGTCTTGAGGAAGTGCTGTGTATTTACAGGTCCATCTTTAAGAATGGAAGTATTCTGTAATAGAGAAAGAGAGTGAGAAAGAAAAATAAAAAAGATAGATGGATGGAAGAAGACAGAGAAAGAAAAAGGAAAAAAAAGAGTACATGGTAGAAGAGGAAAAATTCAAACCCCAGCTCTTGTTTGGTCCCGAATGCAACATTAGCCCGACACATCTTTGACTACTCACAACACTTCACTTCTAAGCTGGAATTCACCCTGTGTTCGTAGTTCCATTTGCAAGGTAGGCAATTAGTAGTCACCAAGTTCGGAAGCATCTCAGACCTATCCAAGCAAATGTGGACAGAACTGGAAAATTTTGAAGCAAATGGGTTTCCTTAATGTCCAGATGGGATATTCAGACTCGAGTGGAAATCTCATATATTCATGCCTGGCTTCATCCTCGTTATAATTTGAGAGTGCATTTTCATTAACCTTCTGACCTAATGGTGCAAACAGAAAGGGAAAAGTATGTGGAGGAGGATGGGGAAGTGGGAGTTGCCCTTTGGGAGCCCTCATTTTCATTGAGTTTGGGAGGGAGGATCGGTCTTTGTTATGCAGAAACTTCAGGAGACTATAGATTCTCTGCCTCTCTTTTCCCCCACCCTAGGTTCTGGAGAGCTGAAGTCCACACTGTGAAATGCATTATCACATCATGTTGGGAATTCCTGGCTCCCAAGGGTTCACAACTTTTGGTCCCCACTGACTCAGCGTGATTAAATGATTTGCATCACAGGGTTACATGTTTTCCAACTCAGATGCACAAGTGACTGATGAGCCCGCGTTTTGGCCCCCTACCCCCACCCCACCCCCAGTCCACCTCACCCCTTGCTCTGGTTTAGGACCGTGAAAAGGATCCCGTGTCAACCCCAGAAGCCTCAGATGAGATACCAGTTTCTCCTCCCCTTTCCCATTCTCTTTAAATTAAAACCTAAATGAGAAACTGGCCTTCCACCTACTGTTTCGTTGAAGCTGGAAATTCTGACTTCTCATCCTGGGGGTTCATCTGTTTGTGACAAACTCCTCATACAGTGACTTTCTGTGAAACCAAAGAATTTAAAAGGCACCAAGAAGAATCTCTTGGGCATATGCCTTGTCTCGCATCCTTCTTTAATTACAGAACAAAGTGAGGTTTAAAAAAAAAAAAAAAAAAGGCATGATTTTCCTTTCCGATTTTCTGTATGTTCCCATGTTGCGTTCCATCTCTGTTAGCATGCTCCGTTCGCCGGATGCTGGATTGGAAAAGCCACCTATGCTGTTCTTGGGCTTCTTGCCCCCACCCTTTCTGTTCCCCTCGGGTCCTCAGATTGAATGGGAGTTTCCATGAGATACTATGAATAATAATTTTTATAAGAAACTAGTTCAACCTTTGGTTTAAAGCAGCCTTGCTTACCATAAATAGTATTGTGAGGTCCCTGGTACCCTGTTCAGAGAATAAGGAAGGGTATTCCTTGATTTCGTGCCTTGCTAGGTTCAGCCTGGCTTATGACCCATTGTGACTCCAGACCCCTCACTGCTATAGCAGACATTTCCACATCCATGCACCAACTTGGGAACAGCCATCAAATCACGCTTAAAGGATCTTTGGCAAACTACAAAGAATGATTAATTCTTTTTTCCCCTTTTCTTATTTGAAAACCTCTCCTTTCTGTTCCTGGTGCTCTCAAAATCTTCTACACACGTATTTCAGCCCAGTTCGTTCTAGGGGTAACACCCCTACCATGAGGGTCCTTTGACAGTGTCCCCCAGAGAGGAAAGCCTGACTCAAGTGCATGGGAACAGCGCACACACTGGCAGTGAAAACAAGCCTTTAATAAGCATCACGTTCCCCAGCATCCCTTACTTCCCCGTTTCCTCGTGGGATATGCCTCTTGGGAGGTGGGCAAGATGGTGGTTTCAAACAAGCCTCAGATCCCTTACATTCCAGGCAACCCTTCCTTGTAGGTGTGAAATTCAGCCTAAAATGCCACAACCTTCTCTGACAAGTGATTCATTGAGACAAAGGCTGGAGCTCCAGCATCAAACAGATGTCAGACAAAACACCAAATGCCTATAAATGATTGCTCTGCGAGCAGTGGAATGGCTGGAAGGCCTGGCCTGATGATGCACTCCGTGTCTGGACAAGCTTGCAGAAGACAGTGGTGGGGAGGGGGCAGGGGAGCTGTTTGTAAATGGCGTCTGTGAAGAAGGCGGTTTCTGGAGACAGAAGTGGAACCAAAACTGCGAGGCTCACCTAAGAGGCTCATGTCGAGAAGAATGATTTCTGGCTGGTTTGTACATAATAGATGTGAAGGTCGATTAGAAAAATGCATGTCAAGGGCACCCTGAAGGCCAGACTGGTATGATACGATGTTAAATCATTAGACATATAAATATCAGAGTAAATTAAAAATGAGAAGATTTGGTTGGAACGGAAACTGCTCAGCAAAAGACAGAGACAGGAATGCAAACAGTAAGTCTGGCTGTCATTCTCTATAATCTGGAGCAGGTCAGGCTTGGCTCTGGCCTTCTCCACTTGTTTTACAACTTTCTAGACAAGGGGTGTATCAACCCAACGCGCTTTTTTAAAATTTTTTCAATGTTTTATTTATTTTTGAGAGAGAGTGTGTGTGTGCATAATCAGGGGAGAGTCAGAAAGAGAGGGAGACACAGAATCTGAAGACAGGCTCCAGGCTCTGAGCTGTCAGCACAGAGCCTGACGCAGGACTCGAACCCACAGACAGGGAGATCATGACCTGAGCCGAAGTGGGACGTTTAACCAACTGAGCCACCCAGGTGCCCCAACCCAACGCTTTTATTAAGCAACTTCAACAGGATTTTTCAGACAACGGCGTGTCAAGAGTCAACTTATCATTGTCCTTTTTACAGGTTTTATGTCACAGTTGGAACTTTGGGCTTCAATAGATATAAAGGATTTGATGAAACCCCTTGGTATGTCTTTGTTGAACACCTACTCTGTACCAGGCATCATATTAGATGCTTGGGATACAGCAGTAAATTGGACAGACTTGGTCCCTGCCTTTGTAGGGCTTTAATTCCTAGAACATTGGTTAAGGTGGGCTATTTCTATGACACTAGATAGTTTTGGTACTTGGGGGCTTTTGGTAATGTTAAAATTGCAATGTGAATCTCTAGATTTTAAAATATTTTTTCTTGGTCCTAATTCTTGGTTTTCAGTCCTCCTAATTTAAAATGGTCTTTGAACGTGATGTAGTTTCTTTTGAGACCATTAATAAAACTAGAAATCTACACAAACAGCAGAAAAGTCTTTGCCCAGTCCTTGCCTCTTTGTTTTTTTTTTTAATTTTTTTTTAATATTTTTATTTATTTCTAGGATAGAGAGAGACAGCGTGAGCAAGGGAGGGTCAGAGAGAGAGGGAGACACAGACTCTGAAACAGGCTCCAGGCTCTGAGCTGGCAGTCAGCACAGAGCCCGATGCGGGGCTCGAACCCACGAACCCCAAGATCATGACCTAAGCGAAAGTCGGACGCTTAACCGACTAAGCCACCCAGGCGCCCCAGTCCTTGCCTCTTTGTAGCATCCTTCTCAGTAGAAGTCTGTAGAGCTAGCACCTTTTATTCTTTGTGGGGGTTTTTTGTGGGGTTTTTTTGTTTGTTTGTTGCTTTTACTGAGGCAACAACAAAGCATGTGTCTAGCGCACAAAAGTGCTTCCAAAGTGCAAAACCAAACTCTGTCACCCTACTGTTCTTTTCATCTTGTGTGATCCAAAGGCTTTCCCTCCTTCTCTGGAAGTAGCTTGGGTCTCATCATTCTGCCTGTTGATCTGACAAATGGTCTGTATTTGAAATGTTGAATTTTAAATCGGTAAGAGCACACTTCTAATTCTGTGGCAGTCTCCTGGGGGAGACTTTTTTTCCCCACCAAATAGTGAAGGCTTGCTGCCACGATTCACATGCCCAGATAGAGGCAGTAACGTGTGAGCTATATAACCCCCTGGATTTTTTTTTAACCTAGTCAGAGCTGTGAGATACAAATGAATTCCAGGAGGCTGCTTTATTTCCCCCTCCTTGGAGACTGGGAACCTGGAGAGACCCCTTTAAACCCATTATTTATTCTAGGACAGTACTTGGGCATAGGAGATCTTTTAGCAAGAGTTCATGCATTTTAGATTTTAGAACACCTGCAAAGTTCATACCAACACCATTCTCATTTCCTGAACACTTAAAGTCTATGCTGTTTCTTCCTCACCAGCCCTGAGCCCCATGATAGATTTGCCTCTCGGAGAACTACAACATATTCCCCTACAGCTTACTGGCCTGCGTTCCAGGTATGATCACAAAATAAACTGAAACAAACCTTTTTCCTTCCATTCAGTTTGTTAATTTCAAGTCATCCCAAATTTAGGTGAAATAGCAGGATCCAACCAAGTCACATAATACTAGAGATTAATTGTGTTGTTTAGGTTATGCTTTGCGGTTCTGCCCCTAATGAAATCATGGATCTGGGCAATGATCATCAGCATCTACTAACATCCCAAAGAAGAAAACAACCAGGCATTATGTGCTTCCTGACTAAAGTGTATACAATACCACCTATGAAGTGCTCTTGCCCCGCCCCCCCAAAATTGAACCTGAGTCTGATCAAGCCTCTAGCTCAAAGTACTAATTTGCAGAAAATACAGGAACAGAGGTGTAAAATAGCATGCAGAGATGCAGTAATTAAAATCCAGATTGTTGTGGGGCACCTGGGTGGCTCAGTCAGTTGAGTGTCTGACTTTGGCTCAGGTCATGATCTCACTGCTCGTGGGTTTGACGCCCGCGTCGGGCTCTGTGCTGACCACTTGCTCAGAGCCTGGAGCCTTCTTCAGATTCTGTGTCTCCTTCTCTCTCTGCCCCTCCCCACTCATGCTCTTCCTCACTCTGTCTCTAAAACAAAAAAAAATAAATGTAAAAAAAAAAAAAAAAAAAACACCTCAGCACTACAGAGCATCTGGCTGGTTCAGTCAGTAAGCATGTGACTCTTCATATCAGGGCTATGAGTTCAAGCCCCACAATGGGTATGGAGTCTACTTTAAAAAAAAAGAAAAAAGTCTTAAGAGCTCTATCAAACAATTACAGAATGTGGACCTTATTTGGATTCTGATTCAAACTACCAAAATGAAAAAGAATAAAATTTGGAATAACTGGAGACATTTATATTACTGAATATTTTATGAATTAAGTAATCCTTGATAACTAGGATACTCTAATCTTTGATGTGATAATGGAATTGTGGTTGTATATTTTTTATTAAAGGAGCCCTTATCTATTGATGACACCAAGGTGTTTATGGATGAAATATGCTTGAGACTTATTTCAAAATAACTAGGTAGAGAAAGGAAGAATAATTAGGTACAGAAGAACTTGAGGGTATAGATGAGAAAAGAGTGGCTGTGACAACTGTCGAAGCCAGTGTTGGTGACATAGAGGTTCCTAATAACTTGTTGTCTGCCTCTGAATGTATAACTGCATTTTCTCCAAGAAAAAAGTTTTTGAAAGAAAGAAGGAAAAGAGAAATTGAGGGGGGGGGGGAGCCACAGAATAGGAGACACCTGCAATATAAAACCAAGTCTGTTGCCAGAGTAAATTCAGAGCTGCTCAAATCGGTAAAAAGAAAAAAACAATCAACTTAATGGAAGGCACTTCACAAAGGGAGATCATATCCAAATGACCAATAACCTTATTAATAGGTTCATATAAATAGATGCTGGGACACCTGGGTGGCTCAGTCAGTTAAACCTCTGACTCTTGATTTGAGCTCAGGTCATGATCTCGCAGTTGAGAGATGGAGCCCCGCATCTGGCTCCAAACTGAAGATGAAACCTGCTTGGGAGTCTCTCTCTCTCTCTCTCTCTCTCTCTCTCTGCCCCACCTGTTAGCACTCTCTCTCAAAATAAATAGATTAAAAAATATATTTTTAAAATAGTGAGGTGCTACCACGAGCTAGCACTATACACTCACCAGAATAGCTAAAATTAAAGACAATACCAAGAAGAAGTAAGAGAAGAGTATCAGTCTGGCATATTCATCACCACTAAAAATTTCTGTCTTAATTCCAAGGAGGAAGTTTGTAGCGCAATGAGTGATTCCACAGTTTGGGAGGCAACCAGAACTGGTTTAGAGTTTGGCTCTACTCTTTGCTGGTCACATGACGCTGAACAAATCACTTAGTTGTGTTTCAGTTTCTCACCCATAGTGGAGACAATATACGTGCTTCAAAGGGTTATCATGAAGGTTAGAAAAAAAATCATGCATGTAAAGTGCTTCTCACACTTGGCACAAAGGAAACATGCAATTAAAGGTGACAACTGGGATTCCAGTAATGTTTAAAGCAACTCTCCTTCTATATTTCTCAGGTAGAAAGCTCTGCAAGAGCTCAGACAGGTTGAAAGGTACAAATGGTGAGATTTTATAACCAATGAAGGTGCAGAATGGCTACAACAGCAACTGGGAAACCTGTCGTCACCTGGTCATGGAGCCTTTCTAGACCAGGTAAACACAGCTCCTCTGACCTCCATAGTCTCTGTCTTTTGTCATTCAACTGGCCATTCATTTATGTATTCATTCAACGAACATTGAATGTATATTATGTGCAAGGCATTGAGCTATAGGTACAGAGAAAGTTAAAAACCAATTAAAAATATAACCTGATAAAGCGCTCAAGTCTAAATACTTGCTATTTAATTAATTTTATGTTTCTTTCTGAAGAAGTCACTCATTCTTTCTAGTACTTTCTGTGTCATCAATAGCTTAAAAATCACACAAAGGCAGTGCTTGTGTCTTCTGTTGCCTTTTTAAATCTATAGCACTTCATACAGCATATTGCATGAATATTGCTGACTGGCTAACAACTTAGTTGGAGACTTGGGTTTCACGCCTAACGCATCTTTTTCGGAGGGCTGAGAGTACATAAAGGTGAGCTTTGTCACCAATGATTGTAAAAAGTGATTCACATTCACTGTGGAAAATGCAAAGATTATTTAAAGGAGAAAATGGAAAATAACTAATCCCCAAAAGAATCACACTGATTATGATGTCTGTCCTTTTAATCTCTTTCTTTTTTTTTAATTTTTTTAACATTTATTCATTTTTAAGAGATTAAGAGAAACAGAGCATGAGTGGAGGAGGGGCAGAGAATAAGGTGTCATTCTCTGAGCTGTCAGCACAGAGCCTGACATGGGGCTTGAACCTACGGACTGCGAGATCACGTCCTAAGCTGAAGTCAGACGCTCAACCGACCTAGCCACCCAGGCGCCCCATGTCCTTTTAATCTCTTTTCATATAAAGTGTTAAAAACTGGGGTCATACTCTGCATACTCTTTCAGAACATGATTTTTTTTATATATTAGTATTTTTCCGTGTCATTGGATTTCTTCCTAAAACATTTTTAATGGCTGCCCAGCACTTATCTAACTCACCCCCTGTTGTTTATTTGGACTTTTGTTTTAAATGTCTCTCTGGGGTGCCTGGGTGGCTCAGTTGGCTAAGCATCCAGCTCTTGATATCAGTTCAGGTCATGCATGATCTCATCGTTCGTAAGATCAAGCTCCACATCATGCTCTGTGCTGACAGCATGGAGCCCACTTGGGATTCTCTCTCTGCCTCTCTCTCTCTCTCTCTCTCTCTCTCTCTCTTTTCTCTCTCTCTCAAATAAATAAGAATAAACTTGCAGAAAAAGTCTTTGTCGAAGAATATTTATGCACATTTCTTGATGATTTCCATAGAATTAATACATAGGATTTGTATTACATAGGATTTACAGGTTTTGAAGTGGAATTACAGAGTCAAAAGGGATAAACACTGTTAAGGTTTTTAAAATATATTCAGCAGTTGCCCTCCCAAGCTGTACCAATTTACAACTCCCACCAGTGACTTGAGGCCAGTTCCTATGTGCCCATTACCTTGTGAACATGGGCAACTGAATGACTTTATCCTGATTTAATAGTTAGAAAATAAAATCTTATTTTCACTTGCCTTTGTGATAACTTGATTGTGGCTAGACTTTAAACAAAGAGAACCGCTTTGGCCAGTCACCTTCTGGAGAAGTGATAGAAGTGACCATGTTTAATTCTCTGTGCTAAATTGCTTCACTCAAGCACTTCCCATTTGCTCCTTACATGTTGTTGACCACAGGGTAGATACACAACATACATTGCACAGTTGACCCTTGAACAACACAGAGGTTAGTGGCACCAGCCCCTTCGCAGTTGAAACTTTGTGTTTAACTTTTGACTCCTCTAAAACTTAACTATTAATAGCCTAATGTTGGCCAGGAGACTTACCCATAAAATGACTTTCTGTAGGTTACATGTATTTTGTATGTATTATGTATTACAAACTATTCTTACAACAGATAAAGCTTGAAAATTTTGTATATGTATTATAAACTGTATTCTTACAATAGAGTAAGCTAGAAAAAATGTTATTAAAATCATAAGGGTGCCTGGGTGGCTCAGTCGGTTAAGTGTCTGACTCTTGATTGTGGCTCAGGTCATGACCTCATAGTTTGTGATCTAGAGCCCTGCATCTGATAGCATGCAGCCTGCTTGAGATTCTCTCTCTTCCTCTCTCTGCCCTTTCCTCACTTGCTTACTCACTCTCAGACTATAAAAAAAATTAAAATAATTTACAGTATTGTACTGTATTAAAAAAAATCCATGTATCAGTGGACTCACAGTTCAAGCCTGTGTTGTTCAAGGGTGAACCAGACGTGTTTTTGTGGGGAGGAAAGATTTATAAATAAACACCATACACTTATAATGAGTCCACTGTATAGAAAGTAATTATGAGAGGAGGAGAGGAAGAAAAGACATAGTTGAGGCACAAAGGAGGCAAGAATTTTACGTGCTACTCTCTTGCCCAGAAAGAAAGAATGAAAACACAAATGGAAAGGCAAGTTGAGGTCAGATTGAGGAGGGCCTTGAATGCCAAGACAAAGAACTTGGATGAAATCTAGTGGTCAGTGGGGAATCAATGAATATTTTTAAGAAGAATACTATCATCAAAACAGTTATTGAGGAAAAGTATCCTGGGAGGGGAGTGGGTGGGAAGAGGGAAGCAGTAGGGCAGGTAACGTGCTAGAATAAATGTGATAAATTGAAAAAGAATAAATGTGATAAATTGGAAAAAAAAAAAAAAAACCTGGAAAACGTTTGTTAGTGGAAATAACAATTAAGGCCAGCTGAGGGGCTAAGGTCAAAATGAGAAGTTTAAAACCAGCTCCCTTATCTTTATTACCTGCCTGTCACCCCATTGTCCAGAACAATGAAGATAGGATTGGACTGCCTCCAAAGGTGGGCTGGGTGAATCTCCATGATCCAGGTGGGTGAGTGGAGGTCCTACAGAGCGCTGCTTCTCTCCCTACCTGCTGCCCCCGGAAGAGTTCCAAAGGCCCTACAGTCACCAAGAAAGTGCTTCATTGAACACACTCAGGTAATTGAATGAATAGCCCACCAACAAATAAGGTAGGCAGGAGTCTATTTCTTTACAATTTTAAAAACTTTCTTTTATTTACTTACTTACTTACTTATTTATTTATTTATTTATTTATTTTTGAAGAAGAGAGACAGAGTGTGAGCGGTGGAGGGGCAGAGAGAGAGGCAGACACAGAATCCAAAATGGGCTCCAGGCTCTGAGCTGCCAGCAAAGAGCCCGATGCAGGGCTCAAACCCACAAACCATGAGATCATGACCTGAGCCAAAGTCAGAGGCTAACCCTACTAAGTAACCCAGATGCCCCATAATAATTTTAATTTTTATGTATATTATTAAATTTACTTGTCTGAGACAGTACAAACAGAGGAGAGGCAGAGAGACAAAGACAGAGAATCCCAAGCAGGCACTGCACTGCCAGCACGAAGCTGGACTTGAGGCTCAAACTCACAAACCTTGAGATCATGGAGATCATGACCTTAGCTGAAACCGAGAGTCAGATGCTTAATGGACTGAGTCACCCAGGCACCCTTATAATAATTTTAAGTTTTCTTCACTTAAAATGGCATCAAGTAACAAGGCTAAATCATCATGGCCAGTCAACATAAAGATCTTACAATAAAGGAAAAAGCTTTATATGAATGGCATTTTTTTCTGCTTTGTGAATAAGAGGCCCCATATTTTTATTTTGCACTGGGCCCTGCAAACTTAGAGCTAGCCCTACCCACAATACACATATAGGCTCTGAAACAAATTAACTGGGCTTGAATTCCAGTACTGACACTTGTCAACCTTGGGCAAGTTGTTATCCTTTCCAAAATTCAGTTTATTCATCTGTAAAATGGGGATATTAACAGTTCATTCATATCATTCAACCATGAAGTCTTTGTAAGGATCAAATGAAATACTGCAAATAAAAGGCTTGGGACCTTGCCCACCACATAGTAGATGCTTAATAAATGTTAGCTCTTACAATCACTGTAACATAACTTGCACAGGGTAAACTGTGAGTGGCTGCAGTCACTCAGTCTGGGGTTGCACCTCATGGTGATGCTACTGCAGCCTTGCTATGTGTATGCTTTACTCCACCTGGCTGCACTTAACTGACTCCCTCTCCAGGTGGCATATGCAAGCTCCTCCAAGGAGTTCTGCCTGTCCTTCTCTAGGCTGGGACGCTCCTCTGAGGCTAGTCACTGCCATCATAGGGATGGCTGACCCCAAATAGGGCATCCATCTTTAGTTACATCTTCAGTCCCCTTAACTGTGGCCAGGAACAGGGTCACATGGTAAAAAGCATAAGAAACTCCTGGAAGGAGGCCATGGAAGCAAGCACTTTGATGCTCTCTGAGTGGGGGCAATGTAATGAGTAGACACCTTGTACTGCCCCTCTAGAACAAGGTCTTGCTGCCCTTTAAGGTGTTCTCTGAAACTTTTGTTTAAAAAAAAAAGGATCGTTTTGTTGATTGGGTTGTCTACTGGGGATTGGAAAGATGCACAAGTACATTTCTTCTGGCAGAACAAAACCCTGAAATCATCATCCTACTTTTGAATGTATACCAAAAGAATCAGACACTGATACTGACATGAACTCTGGACATTGAAAGCATTGCTCCAACAGATATTGAACAAGGCTTCCAAGAGTGAGGTCTGTAGCCGATTGGCATAAACGTAACCCAGAGTACGCATATGAATGCAGACTCCTGGGCTTTGCTCCTAGAGCTACTGACTAAGAATTTAAGGGGGAGGCCCAGGAGTCTGTATTTTAATAGGTTCCCCATATTCCGAGCATCTGCTTTTAAGTGTTTGTGGGCATGAGCAGGCAGAAGAGGGTGACCAAAGGTAAAGGTGAATTAGAATAAGAAAGTTTGTTTTTCCCAGAGAAACTTAACCTACATCAGCCATGTTCTTTCTGAAGCCGTGGTCGGGCAATGCCCAGAAATACAAGCTCATGGGCCCCCTGTGGTTTTGGGGTCCTGAGTACCAAGTGGCTGTGTCATCCTTGTTGAGCTATGAAGGTGCTCATGGCAACCGGAATGAGGATCCAGGTCTGAGAAAGAGGACCAGGGTCCCACTGAAGACTCTAAAGAAAATCATCTGAAAACTTGAGTGGGGTTTTCGTGTGCTCCGAGTCAATAGGTGTCAAAGGGCATCACACCTACCCTTGGGCTACAGGAAGATGTTCCAGTGGGTACAAAGTACTATGGTTTTGTGAAAACCAATTCCTAGATGTTCAATTGACATAGGCATTTATCCCTGCCACCAGTCTGCTCAGGATTTGGTCAGCTTTCTGCTGCTCCAAGTTTCTCTCCATTTCACAATCCCCTCCTTCTCACTTTAGGATAGAAAGGTAAACCCTCTCATGGTCCAGTAGACTTGGTTAGGCATCCAGTGCCCAAAAACTTAAAGATAGGTGGTGTTACAGAAGGAAAAGCATCCGTCACAGTGACACCCCCCCAGAAAGAAATCAGTGCTTTAACCAAATGTCACATGTACTACAACAGCCTCCCAAACTTCTCTCGTCTCAGAAGACCCCTGTAACTTGCCTTTTTGCACTGACTCTGGCCAAATGATGCAATCATCTGAATGCCAAATAAAAACAAATAACAAGAGACCAGAACTTTGAAATGCATCCCCTTTAGAATGTGTCCATGACCCACCTCCCTGAGGTATGCAGCAGCTTGTCCTTCAGAGAGACAGGGATGGCTTACCCCCTTCAATACAGTACCTACAGTATGGGGCTGGAAAAGTCATCAAAGCATTAAAGGTATTAGGGGTGTTTACTCCACATTCCTATCTATTTGCTGCCCAATTAACATGATTTGCAGCTGAGAAAATAATACTGTCCTCCATCAGAGATAAATTGGGTCCCTAAACTGTGCAACAAAGGAGAGAGAACCAGTGATGTTTATAGAAGTTATTGCAAACAATCTTCAAAAGGAGCTGCGGTGACAGATTCTGTTTCACAGGGTCCTCCTAATTCTTAGTCTCACGAGAAGCTTCCTCAGACTCTGCTGGGTGTTTTCACCACCAGCCTGCTGCCTTAGGATATAGTGCAGTGTGCAGAATTAGTCTAGACCTGCGCTGTCCAACACAGTAGCCATTTAGCACTTGAAAAGTGGCTAGTCCAGATTGAGGTGGGCTAGGTGTATAAAATACACACCAGACTTCAAAGACTTGGTACCGAAAAAAAAAAGTCAAATATTTCATTAATGACTTTTATAGTGGTAGCATGAAATGATAATATTTATATTGGGTTAGACAAAATATATTACTAAAATTCATTTCACCGTTTACTTTTATTTTATTTTTGTTGTTTAGTATGTCCATTAGAACATTAAAATGACATACGTGCTTTGCATTTGTGGCTTGCATTATATTTCTGTCAGTCTGTCAGTCTAGACTGTGGGTTGAGTAGCCTTGGGCATAGGTAGATGGGAATGTGAAAGTCCAATTTTTTTTAATGTTTATTCATTTTTGAGAGAGCATGAGCAGGGAAGGGGCACAGGGGGAGTTGGAACAGAGGATCCCAAGCAAGCTCTACACTGACTGCAGAGAGCCCAATGTGGGGCTTGAACTCATGAACTGTAAGATCATGAGCTGAGCCAAAGTTGGATGTTCAACTAACTGAGCCACCTAGGTGCCCCAAATGTCTAGTTCTGAACAGTAAATGGAGTTGAGAAGATATGGGGCTGGCAGTGACCCCTCTTGCCGAAAAGAGAGGTACGTTTGTGACAGTTACAGCATGTGGAGCCCAGGCTAACAGATTGTAAACCTGCTTTCCTTCTGGTTCTAATACTTCCTTAACCTCAAAGGAACTTTAATATTTAAACCAAATGGCATGGGAGATTTCGGTAGGCTGATGTATTGCTCTCTGTTCAGCCATTTAAGAAATCCTACTGAGGTCTCCACGCAGCTGAGTTCCAGTCGCTGCCATATCCCAGTGCAAGTCTGGCACAGCACTAAAGAGCTGATGAGATTTTTTTCTCACTTGTTTGATATTAAATAGGAAAGCCTTTAAAATTCAACGTTTACAGATAGTGTGAAAATTGAAATGCGGGTTTTTGGCTGAGTCACTTACAACAGATCCAAAGACAGCAGTTGCCTGATGGTTAGGGAACAGTGCTGCTGGCCCTCGCTGTTAGCTCCACCACTGGCTTGAGTAAGTGGACGCTGTTTGCCAGCTTCCTCCTTTCCAGAGGTGAATTACCACCGGCTTTATTCTACTGTAGGGCCTCTGCCTGAACACTATTATTAAGGTAATAGCTTACTGATCTCAGCCAAGAATTTAAAGCTTTTGGATTATGAGGCTGAGTCCAGTTGTTCTGTTCGGAAGCTGATGCCAGACCTCACCATGGGTCCTGCAAATAACAATCATGATAATAATAGCAAATATTTATTGAGTACTACTATACGCTCTAAATATGTTCTCTCACTCTTCAGCCCTATGTGGTATAATGGGTTTTTGTTCTTCATTTTGTACTGTTTTTTGTTTTCTGGTTTTTGTTTGTTTGTTTTTCTTAAGTAGGCTTCATGCCCAGCTCAGAGCCTGATGCAAGACTTGAACTCATGACCCTGGGCTGAGATCAAGTCAGAGTTGGACGTCCAACCAACTGAGCCACCCAGCCACCTCTATTTTCTGTTTTTGAAGTTGTCCAAGGTTACATAATAAGTAACCATCCCAGGCTTTCTGTCCAGAGCCCATACTTAGAACCACTGTGCTGTTCTTGTGGAGAATAAATATTAAAATCTCAGCAGTATCCATCAGAAATGGCAAAATATTGGAAGTAACATGGTATAGACAAGACAAAATTTTTTTCACTGCGAAACCTTTTCTTCAAATAAAATCCTGTCCTTAGACTAAATATAAAAACGATTATACAAAGGCAAGCTGCTCAGAACTCCATGAGATCATCCATCTCTACCACACAATATGACACTAAGACATCACACATAGCTCATTGGGTGCTCAGAGCACTGCACTCCTGGTGAACTGTGTTAGCAGATCTGGATTTGAATTCTCCTGCCACTTCCACTGAACTGAGCCTTCATGCAACCATTGCTCCTGTCAGGTAGCTGTGCTTCTCCACAGCTATGTAGAAAATTAAAGGGGATCATATGAAGCTTTCCTTAAAAGAATCTTCTCACAGTGCATTGGTGCAAAGCAGAAAATCTCGCCTTTCTTGAGTTGATGTAAACTGCCAACCCCCAACCTGAGCTTTCACCTCTGAAACTGGCCTTGCCAATGCCAGGGGGGCCATGGCAGATGACTCCTGAGGGATGCCCAAGCGGCAGTAAGAAACAGGGGAAGCCAGAGGTTGAACAGGTTCTAAGGGACGTCAGGGGGACCACTACAAGACTCAAATGCACCATGGAAATACTTCTATAAGCCAAAGCTTCTACCATAAGACTAAGGAATTTCTTTGCTCCCTGTGACCAGCCAGACACCTCCTCTCCTTTCCTCAAATTCTCCAAGTAGCTTAGTCAAGAAGAGGATGCCATGGACTTTGGAGAAAGGATGCTTTTTTAAAAAATCAGTATTTCAATAGAAAGCATGTATGGATGTATGATGAGTGAGAACACCATTTGAGAAGGCTTAGAATTAAGGAGAGTCTCCTTAGCTGAGGGGCCTGTAGAAGAGAATGATTAGAACTACCACAAGATTTTCATTCTACTACTGTTGTCCCTGTATGGGGCTGTCCTATCTCATGCCAAATTAGGACAAGAAGGATTCGCTATGAAGTATCTTCCATGTAGCTGGGCTCAAGGCTGTCAAAGCTGCAAAAATAAACAAATAAATAAAATCTTACAATGCGGTCCTTGATTTGAGGGGGTTGTTGGGAATTTACACATAGAAAACTGAAACCATTCAGGGCAATCCAAAAAGCTGCTGATCCATCTCTAGGGTAGCCATGCCATCTTTCAGACAGGGAACATACTCCATTCTTCAGAAGGTTTTCAGACTCTGTGCAAAAGAGATAGTTGTGCAGTGTGTAGTACGGGTACCAAAACATCTGTTTTCTTAGGGTGCACACTTTGGGTCCATCATGGGTCCCCCCAGCTTCCCCAGGACGGGGCACCCTTTTTATGGATCTTATTATCTCTTCTGGGTCTGTCACATCTTACTTCTCAAAGAATTGCTGTCAGCTGTAGTACGTGTCTGTACATGTTTTCATTAACTTACCTAAACCTTGAAGCTTTAACTTTCAAATAATATATTAGGTTTGATGTAGATAGGGGGAGGAAAGGCGTGTTAGCCTGTTGTCAATATGCCGTGCTGAACACATGTCAGCTCTGTAACTCACTTAACTTTTCCAGATGTGGCTGGATGGGTTGCCGAGTCGGTGACATTGCAGATGGATGGCCACAGCCCACTGTAAGCAGATGAACATGGGTACCTTTGAAGTGATGGGGTGACTCTTCTCATCTATTAGCCAGAAGGAAAAGCTATTTTCTTCTGTTGAGTCCTTAGTTCATTCCCACCTCAAGAAGACCATATAATTAGCATACATCAGGACTTGGAACTGGGGTCTGGGGCTCTCATTCCTATCCACTGAGCATGTAGCCAGCAGCCCCCATGGAGTCAAAATAAAACTAATGCCAAGGAGAACTACAGGCTGTTCTTTTACGGTACATGGTGTTTGTGTATATAAGAAAGTCATTGCAGTTAACCTGTTTAATCAAACTTTCATCCCAATCACACAAAGCAAAGCACCCATGTCCCTTACAGTCAGATATAGTTAGTCCATCCTGTCACATCCTACATATAGAAATTTCAGAGTATAATAGATCTCACTCTCCAGAGAAGAAAATAACAATTGGAAATACAAAGATGAGAAAGAGCTGTTTATCTTCAATCTTCCTGGCAGATAAAGGTAGTAAGAATTTTCTGGTTTACTTTTTCAGTAGGATGGACTGAACTTTGGCATCATGGTGGCATTAGTTTAAAATATTCTCTGTTGGGGTGCCTAGTGGTTCAGTTAGTTAAGCATGATACTCTTGGTTTCGACTTAGGTCATGATCTCATAATTTGTGAGTTTGAGCCCACATAGGGCTCCTCACTGCTGCTGGTGTGGAGCCTGCTTGCGGTTCTCTCTCTCTCCCTCTCTCTCTGCCCCTCTCCTGCACTCTGTCTCTCTCTCGAAATGAAATGAAATGAAATGAAATGAAATGAAATGAAATGAAATGAAATGAAATGAAAAGAAATGAAATGAAATATTCCCTGCTATTAAGTATTTAAGCAAGTTATTGAACCTCTAGAAAACTTGGTGTCATCATCTGGAAATTTGGGGTAATGCTTGGCTTGCAGAGCCTAGTCAGGAGTAAAGATCACAAATATAAAGCCACAGCGCAATACTTGCCATATAATAGGTCCCCACTATTTATAGCCATTTGTAACAGTGTAATGGAAATCATTTTTTTCTTCTAGTTCAGTACACAGTACACAGAGCTAGCAACTAATGAGCCTGTAGGAATATGAGCATTTAGAAGGTTTCTTTGCAGGCTGACACAAAGTCCCTAACCCCAGAATTTGGTAAGTCTAGTGGCCAGCAAGAGGAGGGTTATCGTGTCCCAGCCCTTTGCTCAGAGTGAAAGTAAATTAAAATCTATGTTTGCAAACAATTGATTATGAAAATTCAATTATTAAAAACAATCCTACACCTCATTGAAAGAGTCACTACAGAGTGATTTTTTTAAGTACCAAGTTCCCCCCCCCAAGTGCCTTACATTTTTAATATTATTTTATTTAAACAAAGTCAGGGCCCAGACAGTTGTCAGGACACATCTGTGGTCTCTAAATTCAAAAGGAACATCAAAGAGTATAGTGAAGTTTCATAAAGACCTAAGGAATCAAAATGAAAAAACAGTTTCAGCAGCATATTTATTAAAATTACTTTTATTCTTCTGGTTTCCCACAGAAGATTAATTGAGCTTATCAGATAATATAGGTCCCTGTCTGAAGCACTTTTGTTTAATGTGGCAGGATGACAATGTGACTCTCTCAGCTTCTTCAGTTAGATAACAGCAATGAACAATTATACTTCTGTTCTCTGTTAAATCATAGAGTCACTGAATATAGAATTGGAAAGGAATAGAGAAATCTAGCCCAGCATGTTCAATTTAGGTAAGAACGCTGACAGTGGTAGATTGTGTTCTTTGCTTATTATTATTCGTCTTCCCTCTCCCCTGCCCCACCACGCCCCATACGTTTGGCCACATGAGCTGCATTGGCCAATGGGATGTGGGTGGATATGGCATTTTCTTCAGAGCAGAAACATTAAATGCTATGCATGGCTTGGCTGGGTCCTCTTGTTTCAGCCTATCCCCATAAAAGCATATCCTGGCTCACCTTCACTCTGACTTTTGGAGTGAAACAGAACAGTAGCCAACCCATATGCCTATGTAACATGAGCAAGAAATAAATGTTTTTCTAAATTCCTTAGATATTGGGGCTGTTTGTTCCTTAGCATAACATAGTAAGAGCTGACTAATAAAATGACTCAGAAAGTTGTGGTGATTCACCCAAAATCACATAGACACTTTGTTACACAGCCTAGGCTACATTACAAATATCTGATTAGAAGTTTTCTTGTATGCTTCAGATTACAGGGTATAGTCCTGCACCTGGTAGTGTTTGGCACAAGCTAAGTACTCAGTAAGTATCTGTTCGTATGAATAAAACAGTGACTGAAGGAAATAAGGACTTAAAGTTCCACTGAGTTGCTTTGCTCTATGGAACAGTATCTAGTTTAGTACTTCCATTATTATTAACACCAAGTATCGTGTGGCATCAACTGTGAGTCTGGCATGTGTGAGGGGCTTAAAGAGCATTATGTTTACTTATGCAATCCAACAGGGCAGGTATTTTTAGTATTATTTTTAGAGTTAGTATCTCTCCCAGTCATAGAATGAGTAAGTAACAGAAACAGAAAGAGCTAACATTGTTCTAACTCCAGACCTGAGTGTTCTCTACTGCTTCACAGTTTCTTTGCTGGAGATAGAAATTACGGCTTGAGTCAGCAATTGCACTACTAAGTGCTTATCTAAGGGATACAGGTATGCTGTTCCGAAGGGGCACATGCACTCCAATGTTTATAGCAGCACTATCAACAATAGCCAAAGTATGGAAAGAACCCAAATGTCCATCGATGGATGAATGGATAAAGAAGATGTGATATATATATACACAATGGAGTATTACTCTGCAATCTAAAAAGAATGAAATCTTGCCATTTTGCAACTACATGGATGGAACTTGAGAGTATTATCCTAAGCAAAATTAGTCAGTCAGAGAAAGACATTATCACATGACTTCAGTCCTATGAGGACTTTTAGGTTCAAAACAGATGAACATGAGGGGAGGGAAGCAAAAATAATATAAAAACAGGGAAGGGGATAAATCATAAGAGACTCTTAAATATGGAGAACAAACAGGGTTACCGGGGGGGGGGGGGGTTGGGAGGGGGGATGGGCTAAATGGGTAAGGGGCATTAAGGAATCTACTCCTGAAATCATTGTTGTACTATGTGCTAACTAACTTGGATGTAAATTTAAAAAATTAATTAAATAGAATTTTAAAAACATTTAAAAAAAGAAATTACAGCTTGGGTCATTTACTGACAATTGAAAACTGCAGCTTGTGTTGAAGCAGGTCCCCTACATGGGAGTAAGCTGGGAGAGCTGTCAGGCGGTATGTGGGTAGCCTCTGGCCCGCCAGAAGTAGATCACACTTGGGCCCAGGATGCTGATTCCTTCAGTCCTCAGAGTTGGAGTATGGTCTGGATCCAGCCCCTTTGACAGAGAGCAACGTGGTAAGTTTATCCCTGTATGACATGCAAATATCATTTTCTGTATGTGTCATGGCATGAAAAAGATAGAGAAGACCTGGGTGAGAACCAATGGTTCCAAATCAATCTAGAAACGTCCCGGGAGTATAGGTTTTAGAAAACTTTGTAAGCCAAATTTCTAAGGAAACCTGCTTTACTATTTTGTCTCCTGCGTTTTCCATTTGTCTTGAATCTCTCTTTCTTTTCTGTCTTCCCTTCTTTTTCTTTCCTTCCTTCCTTTATTTCTTTCTCCCCGCCCCCTTTCTCCTTCTTTTTTTTGTTCTTTCTTTTTTTTATTGGAGTTGTGTGTAAATCACCTCCACTTTGTGGAGTGAGTCAAAGAATAGATGGAGGCGTGCCTGGGTGGCTCAGCTGGTTGAGTGGCAGACTTCAGCTCAGGTCATGATCTTGCAGTTCATGAGTTTGAGCCCTACATCAGGCTGCTGTCAGCGCAAAGCCTGCTTTGGATCCTCTGTGCTCTTCTCTCTCTGCCCCTCCCCTGCTTTCTCTCTCTCTCTCTCTCTAAACACATACATACATAGAAACATACATACAACATTAAAGAAAAAAAAGAATAGATGGATGGATGAACTAACAAGGTCAGGAGCAACTGAGGCAAGTTTTTACTCCAATTAAAATAAGGTTGTTTAGGTAGAAGCCACCCAAATGTCCACTGACAGATAAATGGATACACAAAATCTGATATATATGCACAACGAAATGTTATTTAGCTTTAAAAAAGAATAAGATCTTGTCACACACTACAACATGGATGAACCTTGAGGACCTTATGTTAAGTGAAATAAGCTAGTCAGAAAAAGATAAATGTTGCATGATTCTACTTATATGAAATATCTAGAGAAAGTCACAGAGACATAAAATAGAATGGTGGTTGCCAGAGGTTGGTAGGAAAAGGAAGGAATGTGGGAAGTTGTTGTTTATGGGTACAGTTTCAGTTTTGCAATATGAAAAAGTTCTGGAAATTGGTTGCACACCATGTGAATGTACTTAATACTGCTGAACTGCGCATTTAAAAATAATGTGGTAAATTTTATTTTATGTATATTTTACCACAATTACCAAAAAAAGATTTGATAGTGAAAGTGAGCTTCTTGACTCTGAACAAAGGCTTTGGTTACGGGCATGGAAGTGTGGAGGATATACCACCTGACTGTTAGGCTGCTTTATGCATTCGTTCTTGCATCATGTCTTCAGACCAGCACTGGCTACTTCATGTGTGGAACCCAGAGCAAAATGAAAATGAGGGGTCTTTGTTCAAAGAGGAGTGCTGTTGGTGGTACTAAGGTATGAAGCTTTTCCTTTCTTCTGTGGACCCTCTCAGTTTGTCATGGTGTTTCTTATTTGCTATTTACTGTCATTCTAAAGAAAAGTTAAACTTGAAAATATCACCATTAATTTTTATATTGTTCAATGATAGTTTTAAATGCAAATATTGGAGAAATTACCTTGTGTGCTGAATCCCCATGATGATAGTTCACATTTCAGAGCTCACACATGCTTTTCTTTTTATTTATTTATTTTTGAGAGAGAGCACAAGCAGGGAAGGGACAAAGAGAGTAGGAAAGAGAGAGAATCCCAAGCGGGCTCTGTGCTGACAGAGTTCCAGCTACCAACCATGAGATCATGACCTGGACCAAAACCAAGAGTTAGATGCTTAACCAAATGAGCCACCCAGGTGCCCTGTGGATTCATACATACATTTCCATGTCATTCTCACAAGAACAGTACACACTCTGCATGAAACTAGAACATCTGTTTTTATTTCACTTTTTAGTATGCACACATTCTACCAGCATTTTCTACCTCCAACTCACTGATAAGTAAAGGACTTCAAAAGTCTTTTAAGGAGGATATTGATGAGTAAAGAAGGAAGCAAGACTATGGATGCCCTACCTTTCTCTTTCCTTCTGGGTCATCATTTTCAGCAGAAGTGGTTGGCTGATACAGGGAGTAACACAGGTAAGAAAGGATAGTTTCCTTGGTTGTTTATGTTTCTTAGAGTATGATTGCCTTCCTTTTGTCTTCTTACCAAGTTTAAACAAAAAGAAGAGCCTCTTGGGGTTGGTAAGGCCTCTGATTACCCAATTACAGAGGTAATACCCTTGGCTTGTACTCAATTTGCACCTCACTGAACTTGCATGCATTTTGTGTCTACTGTGCTCATGGGCATCTCAACTGTTCTATGCACATGGGGACGCAAGGGTGACAAGAGTACTGGATGTTGTACATACGGGTCCTGCTTATGCATATAGTTCATTTTCCAACTGGAATTTACCTATGAAACACAAATTCAATGATAAAATTATTAAGAATTTCAAGACAACGATAGAAAAGAATTAACCAAGTGCAGGACTATTGAGATTCTTGGGCTCCATGCGACCACAAAGTTCCCACACCCATAAAGCCAGCCCTATTTGTGACTCTACCCCTTGTTTTTGATTCCCACAGCCCCACAGCCACTATTCTAATCTCAACTCTCCTTACCTCACAACTCAAAGATTGATGCATTTCAAAACAGGTTTCCTGACTCTTGCTTTCTTCTCTTCTAATTCATCCCATAAATTATTGCTAGTTTCACTTTCCTAAAGCAATACTTGCACACATAGCCTCACCACTTCGGTCCTTTTGTGGTGCCTCATTGGCTATAGCCTCAAATTCTTTATCACAAAACTCAGTGTCTTCTACTTTGTGGCCCTAAGCTAACTTTTTATCTCTCTTTCCTCCTGCACCCTTGACCTCTATCCAGATTCATCCAGTCAATCCAAACAATAGTATAGCCAAAAAGGTTGTTAACACCAAGCCTTTGTCAAAGCCATTCCCTCTGTCAATAATCCAGTCTCTGTTGAAATCCAGTCCATACCTCAAAGCAACAGTTTACCTCTCCCATGAAACACTCCCTGACCACCCCAGTCCATAGTAATATCATTATAACTATTTGTAGGTGCTTGGGTAATGGCCACCCAAAAAAACCAAGTCCTACTCCCAAGAATCTGTAAATGTTGCCTCATATGGAAAAAGGATCTTTGCAGATGTATTTAGATGAAGGATCCTGACATGGGATTATCCAGGTGGACCCTAAATCTATAAAGTATCTTTATTTGAAGAGGCAGAGAGAAATACACACAGAGATGACACCGTAGACACAGAGGCAGATTGGACTGATATAGCCACCAACAGGTGAGGTGACAAAGAGCAGAGTGTCCCCAGAGCCTTCAGAGGGAGTGTGGCCTTGCCAACACCTGGGTTTTAGGCCAGTGAATCTGATCTTGAACTTCTGGCTTCTGGAACTGTAAGAGAATACATTTCTGTTGTTTTAAGCCATCAGATTAGTGGGTAATTTGTTACAGGGGCTACATAAAACAAATACACTACTCTAGTCATTGCCATTGATCCTATACAGCTTGGCAGTACCCATTATTTTTTATTTTGTATTTTTAAAAATGTTTATTTAGAGAGAGAGACAGGGAGGGAGAAAGGGAGGGGCAGAGAAAGAGGGAGAGAGAGAATCCCAAGCAGGCTCCATCCCATGAACTGTGAGATCATGACCGGAGCTGAAATCAAAAGTTGGACACTCAACCGACTGAGCCACCCAGGTGCCCCGGTACTCATTATTTTTTAAACATTATGTGTATCCTTCCACCAAAACCATAAGTCCCTCAAATAATAAGGCCATTTCTCTAGTTGACTGGCTTTTCTGCAGTACCTTGTATAGTACACTGTATTTGAGACTTAACAAGCAGCTTTCTTGGGTGAGGTTTATTGAGGTATAACTTACATATGTTAATATTCACTCTCTTAATTGTACAATTCAGTGAGTTATACAAATGCATATAGTTGTGTAATTACCACCACAGTGAAAATCTAGAACATTGCCTTCACCTCAAAAAGTTTCTTTGTGGGGCGCCTGGGTGGCTTAGTCGGTTAAGCGTCCAACTTTCGCTTAGGTCTTGATCTCGCGGTTCGTAAGTTCGAGCCCCGTGTCGGGCTCAGTGCTGACTGCCAGCTCAGAGCCTGGAGCCTGTTTCAGCCTGTGACTCTCTCTCTCTCTGACCCTCCCCTGCTCACGCTGTCTCTCTCTCTCTCCTAGAAATAAATAAAACATTAAAAAAAAAAAAGTTTCTTTGTGCCCCTTTACAATCAGTTTCTTCCCCTACACCTGTACCTCTTGGCAACCCCTGATCTGATGTCTGTCCCTGTAGTTTTGACTTTTTCAGAAAGTCATCTAAATGGAATCAAACCATATGTAGCCTTTGGGTGTCTGTCTTCCTTCAATTAGCATAACGCTTGTAAGATTCATCTATATTGTTGTATGAATCGGTAATTTGTTCCTATGCATGGATATACCACAGTCTGTTTATCCATTCACTAGTTGATAGTCATTTGGGCATTTCCAAATGGGAGCCGTTATAAATAAGGTGGAGATCATGACCAGGTCTTTGCCATAAATTTATACAGGTTTTTATGTAGATACATGTTTCATTTCTCTTGAGTAATACCTAGGAGTAAGACTGTTGGGTTGTATGATAATTGTACATTTAACTTTAGAAGAAACTACCCAACTGTTTTTCAGAGTAGCTGTATCGTTTTAGCATTCCCACCAGCAAAGTGTGAGATATCTGGTTGTTCTGCATCCTTACCAGAACTTGATATTATCAATCTTTTAAATTTAACTTAGCCATTCTAGTAGGTGTGTGGTCATAACTCATTGTGATTTATTTTATTTTATTTTTTGAAATTCAACCCGTGCTTTTTGTCTGCTTTTATTTATTTTTTAGCTTTTAGTTTATATTCAAGTTAGCATCTGGTGCAATAATGATTTCAGGAGTAGATTCCAGTGATTCATTCCCTATGTGTAACACCCAGTACTCATCCCAGTAAGTATCTTCCTTAATGCCCCTTACCCGTCTCCCTACTCATAGCCCCTCCAGCAACCCTCAGTTTGTTCCCTGTATTTAAGAGTCTCTTATGTTTTGTTCCTCTCCGTGCTTTTATATTACTTTTGCTTCCTTTCCCTTATGTTCATCTGTTTTGTATCTTAAATTCCTCATATGAATGAAGTCATATGATATTTGTCTTTCTCTGACTAATTTTGCTCAGCATAATACCCTCTAGTTCCATCCACATACTTGGAAATGGCAAGATTCACTCTTTTTTATTGCTTCATTGTGATTTAAATTTCCATTTTTCTTCCTACAGACATTAAAGAATGTCCTCATTGATGAAGTATCCAGTTCTTTTATCCATTCTTGAACATTGGATTCTTCATGGGGGGGGGGCTCTCTCCCCTTCTATCTTTCTCTAAATATATATTATATAATATATAATAATAAATATATATCAATATAATGAATTAATGTTTACATATTATATAATATATTACATAATGAATATGGTATATAATATACTATATGATAGAATACGTATTTATTTCACACTCCAAATATGTCCTTTATCAACTCCAGTTTACAAGTATTTTCTCCCATTCTGTGGCTTATATTTTCATTTATTCAGCAATATGTTTTAAAAAGCAGAAATTTTAAATTTCGATGAAGTGCACTTTATCAATATTTTCTTTTCTACCCCATTATATCTTTTCCTTATTCAAGAAATCTTTGTCTAACCCAAAATCATAAGGACTTTTCTCCTATATTTTCTTCTAAAAATTTTATCATTTTAGCTCTAACATTTAGATCCATCATTCATTTCTAGTTAATTTTTGCAAAAAATATTTGTTTTTTGATATGAGAGAAACTGGTGCTTTCTTTTAGTTCAATTGTATTTCCCTTGTTACTGTAAAAGACTGTTTCTTGATTATGTTTACAGTTCGTTGCAACAGCCATTTTCTTGGGAGAAAGCTTGAGTGTAAAACCATTTGTAAAAGGCTTTGCCACACTCGTTTTAATATGTGCCTGTTGCTGTTAACTTTTGATGAATAAAAACCTATCTTTTCACATAAAAAAAAATCTACAGGGAATCTAACTCAGAAATAAAAAGACACATTTCACAGAATGAAAAGCAGTGTCCTGTAGGAAAGATTGAAATTATATCCTGGAGGCCCTGAATAGGATCATTTCTTGTTTTCTTTTTTAAGTTTACTTGCTTTTTGAAAGAGGGAAGGAGGGAGAGAAAGAGAGGGAGGGAGGGAGAGAATGAGTGGGGGAGGGGCAGTGAGAAAGGGGGACAGAGGATTCAAAGTGAGCTCTGTGCTGACAGTGGCAAGTCCAATGGGGCTCAAACTCACGAACTGTGAGATCATGACCTAAGCTGAAGCCGGATCCTTAACCAACTGAGCCACCCACATGCCCCTAGGAGCATTTCTTTTACCATTAATTTTTTGGATTAGCACAGCTTTGCTGTTTAAAAGTTTATATTTTTAATAAATTTTGAAAAACCCAGATCACAGATGCTCTCAAGAGCAAAATCCTTATGTGGGCTGGCGAAGGACACCCCTCTGGATATTCTTGATTAACCTGTTGGATGTTAGGAAAATTACAAACCCCTTTCATTATCTGTGAAATGGGTATAATCATACTTGACATGAAGTTACTTTACAGGCTTGTGCAGACTGAGTCAAAATCTTATAGAGGGGCGATAGAGATTTCAAATGTAATTGTGATTATTGCTAATTATACTAATTCTCAATTAAAACTTCTGCCAGAAAGCCTACAGATGATGTCAGTAATAAGGGGTCTATTGAATCGCATGTGTTGCGAGCATATTAATTGTAATTATTGCTTTGGCAGCTACAATGTCTAACTCCTTAGGTGTTTGTTTCGTTAGTGATTCATTATTTACAAAATACTCTGGCAATGATGAGTGTCTGTTACAAACCAAGGCCCTCCTGTGATGAAATGCCATTATTTTGTGGGATTTGTGACTTTTCTCCCATGGGAGACATTCTCAACTCAATAATGCCCTCAGCACATGGTGTAATGGATTAAAACTAGGATAGGAGGAAATGATTTCGGTTCAACTGCTGGGGTTTTTTCACCCTGGGAGCAGGTGCCTTCCTATAAATATTTTCCTGAAATGGAAGTTGCCATGGGAAGTGGGTGGGTGGTCTGGATATCAGACTGAGGGCCTGGCAGTCAGGGGTCTGGATCCATCTTTGTGTCTACGGGCCCAGGGCAATGGCAATAAATACACAAGCCCAAAGGAACGCTGCGGCCCTGAGCCTGAACGCAGCAAAAAGATAAAGAGAACTGCCTTCCAACAACTATTGTTAAACACTTAGCACTTTGTGTTTGTAACATGCTTTCAACCTTTACTTACTCTTCACTGCAGCCCTGTGAGTTAGGGTAGGACTCACATTGTCACTCCCTGGGAGAAAGCAGCCGCCCCAGAGGGGGTAATCAGGCTTCTCTCTCCGCAGGACCTTTTCAGCTGATAACATTTTGAATTATGAATTTTAAGGGGTCAGAGGCCCTAGCTCTTTTAGTTACGTTTTTTGCCCTTAACATTTTATTTAAAATATTCATAAGTGGAAAGAAAAATCTAATACACTCCCATGACCTCATCTTGAACAATTATAAACTCATGACCAATCTAAATGTCTCTATATTCCACCCACATCCCCTCACCCACCATCCCCCCATTCTGCTGAATTATTTTAGATAAAAAATCTCAGAACTATCTTTTGATCTGTAAGTACCTTGCTAACTATCTCTAGGAGATATGGATTTTCTTCTAAAACATAAATTATCTCACAAATATTTTTTCCCTCAGTTTAGTAGAATCAGGATTTCAATTAAATTCCACGAATTATAATCAGTTGATGTGTCTCAAGTCTGTTTTCATTTTTTTTTATGTTTTATTTATTTTTGAGAGAGAGAGAGAGACAGCGTGAGCAGGAGAGGGACAGAAAGAGAGGGAGACAGAGAATCTGAAGACAGGCTCCAGGCTCTGAGCTAGCTATCAGCACAGAGCCCGACGCAGGGCTCGAACCCACAAACTGCGAGATCATGACCTGAGCCGAAGCTAGACACTTAACCGACTGAGCCACCCAGGCGTCCCTCTCAAGTTGGTTTTAATCCAGGGCTTTCCTGACTGTCTTGTTTTTGTTTTTCCTTGCAATCTATTGGTTTCAGAAACCAAATCAGTTTTCTTATAGGACTTTGTCTTGCATTTTGCTGATCGCATGTCCGTAATATTTTTTTAAATAACTTCATTAGTCGCTCACATTTTCTGCAAATTGGTGGTTTGGATCTAAAGATTTGATCAGATAAGTTTTCAGGGTTTTTTTTTCCAAGAGTATGTCATAGAGCTGGATACTTACATTGAAAGACTCATGATTGTCTCCCTTTTCATTAGTAGATTGTTGTCTGGCCCCATGCCTTCATTAAGAACTACAAAACGGTGATATTCCATATCACTACATACTTCTATAAAAAGAAAGCTTCCCTCCCCTACTTTTTGGTTACCCGGTGATGTAGCTGATACAGGACAGGCAGAATTAATGCCTGATTCTCTTCCTTATGTATTAATTATCAAGTTATTGAATTCTCAAGTTGCTTCCTAAGTTACCCAGTTAAGTTTCTTTTTCTAATGTTTTAAACACTGGTATGATTTTAGAGATTTAAACATGTTAGTTTGTTTTAGTTTATTGGAACCACGATCATTGTGGATGCTCAGGTTACACCACATTGAACCAGTGGCAGCTCCTATAAGTTGGCTCCTGAGTCTTTCTGACATAACCTGTGTTAGTTTCCTAGGGCTGCTGTGCCACAGACTGAATGACTTCAAACAACAGAATTTTATTGTCTCGTGGTTCTGAAGGCTAGAAGACTGAAATCAAGATGTTGGCAAGCTTGTTTTCTTCCGGAGGCACTGATGGAGAGTCTGTTCCACGCCTCTGTCCTAGCTTGTGACAACTGCCAGCAAATCCTTGGTTTGTAGACCTGTCACTTCAGTCTCTGCCTCTAACATCACATGGTATTCTCTCCTCATCTGTATCTATGTCTAAATTTCCTTCTCCTCATACAGACACCAGTCGTTGGCAGAGGCGTCCCTCAAACCCATTATCCCCTCCTTTTATTCACAGATATCAGGGATTAGGCTTTGAACATAGCTTTTTGGAGCAAAATTTGACCCACAAAATCAATAATAGTCTTTGATAATTTTCTTGCCTTCTTGCTTTCTGGTAAGACGAACGTAAGATCCAGAATCTGGTAAGACCCAGAATCAGCTCTTATTCTTTTAAGTTGGAAATGATGTTTAGGGACTGAGAACCAGGAGTGTTCATCTTTACCAAGCTAGTCAATATTTCTTTTTAAAGAACAGAAATTGGAAATCCATTTATATCTTTAAAGATAAAGCACATTGTAACTTCATAGCTCTCACCTCTGATTCAAATTCAAGACTCTAAGATTTAATGCCATCTAACCATCACCCTCTCCCATCATCTCCCTTCTCCCATGGGATGGTCCTGGTTTTCAATAACACACAAAAAAATTACTGTTTTACTTTATCCTGTGACACACACACACACACACACACACACACA